>NW_006408586.1:13949015-13951688 GCF_000296735.1 Chrysochloris asiatica
TAAGTTTGAACCACATAACTGGCAGTTCAAACCTACCTTGCAGTACAGTGCATTATCCTACACCATCATGCCAGGGCTCCTCTCTAGATAATAGAATAATAGATAGATAGATAGATAGATAGATAGATAGATAGATAGATAGATAGATAGATAGATAGAAAGGAGCCCTGGCATGGTGGTGTAGGATAATTTCTATCTATCTATCTATCTATCTATCTATCTATCTATCTATCTATCTAGGAGCTCTGGTAGCATAGTGGTTATGAATTGGGCTGCGAACTGCAAGGTCAGCAGTTCGAAACTACCAGCTGCTCTGTGGGAGAAAGATGAGGTGTTCTGCTCCCGTAAAGATTAACAGCCTTGGAAACCCTGCGCAGGGTCGCTATGAGTCTGAACCAACTCCACGGCACATAACAACAACAACAACAACATCTATCTATCTATCTATCTATCTATCTATCTATCTATCTATCTATCTATCTACCAACTATCTATCTATCTATGAGTCCTGGTGTGATACTGTAGGACAAGCACTTGACTGCTAAGGACAAAGTGGGTCTCAAACCCATCAGCCACTCCTCTGAGATTCTATAAAGAACTGACTCCATGGCACTTGTTGACAATATGTGTGCATTTATACTCACATGCATAGTCCTGGTGTGGCACTGTAGGATAAGTGCTTGCCTGCAAGGTTGATTTGAATAAAAAGTTTGGTGATTCAAACTCACCTGCCTCTTTGGAAACTCCACACAGAGTCATTATGGGTTGAAACTGAGTCTACTATACTTGACAACAGTAACAACATGGTATGACACTGTAGTATCAACACTGGACTGAGAACCACAAGGTCAGAAGTTCAAACCCACCAGTACACCTAGGAAACCCTATTCAGGGTCACTATAAGTCAGTTCTGACCTATAGCGGCCATGTATATTATTTCTGAGGCAGTAAAACTTTATGAGAACACAAAGCTTCATATTCCTCCCATACAGTTGCTGTTAGTTACCAAGAGATGACCTTGTGGTTAGCAGCCTGACAAGTAACTCACAATGCTACCAGAGCACGATTTTAAGAGTAAAACCCACAAGGAAATGGATTGCACAGTGGCAGCAGCAGTGGGACCAAGACTAAAAATGTTTATGATGTTGGTGCTGAACTGGGCAGTGTGTTTTGTTCTGTTGTACATAAACTGAATATGAGTCAAAATGAACTGATGGTGTGCTGGACTGCAAGGTCAGTTTGAACAGCAAGATCTATAGTTCAAACCCACCAGCCACTCCTTAGAAACCCAATACAAGGTTGCTATGGGTTGAAACCAACTCTATGGCACCTAACAACCTTAACAAAACAACAACAACATATATCTATCTTTGCTTTTGTTTTGTGCCTTGAGTATGTTCTGACTCATAGTGTCCTTAAGTATAACAGAATGAAATAGTGCCTGGTTCTGATAAACTTCACAAACATTGTCACATTTGAGCCCATTGATTCTGCCACTGTGTCAATCAATCTCATTAGTGGCCTAGCTCTTTTTCACTGACCCTCCATTTAAAAAAGAATGATGTCATTCTCTAGGTACTGGTCACTTCTGACAATGCATCGGAAATATGAAAGATAAAGTTTCACCATACTGACTTCTAAGGAACACTCTGGCTGTAATTTTTCCAACACAAATGTGTTTGTTCTCTGGCAGTGCTTAGTACTTTATTGCACTTCTCTGACACCATAAACAATGCACAATTTATTCTAGGTCTTCTGTATTCATTGCCCAACTTTCACATGCATATGTTGTTGTTGTTGTTAGGTGCCACCGAGTCATTCCCGACTCATAGTGACCTTATGCGCAGCAGAATGAAATACTGCCCTGTCCTGGGTCAACTTCACTATCGTTGCCATGCTTGAGCCTATAGATGCTGCCACTTTGCCAATACATCTCTCTGGGTGTCTTCCTATTTTTCTCCACCCTACCAAACATGATCTCCTCCTCCGGTGACTGGTCCCTCCTGACAATATGTCTGAAATATGAGAGACGAATTTTGGCCATTCTGGTTTCCAAGGAGCACTCTGGCTACACTTCTTTGATATCCCATATAAGTAAAGTTTTACTAAAAGTAATACAGAAACAGCTATAAGCATACATTGACAGAGAACTTCCAGAGGTTCAAGCCAGATTCAGAAGAGGCCATGGAATGATGGATATCATTGCTGGTGTCCAATGGATCTTGGCTGAAAGCAGAGAATATCAGAAAGATGTTTACCTGTGCTTTATTGACTAAGAAAAGTATTTGATTATGTGGATCATGACAAGCTATGGACAAAATTGTGAAGTATGAGTATTCTGGAACACTTAATTGTGCTCATGAGGAATCTACATGGACTAAGAGGCAATTGTTTGAACAGAACATGGGAACACTGAATGTTTTAAAATTAAGAAAGGTGTGCGACAAGGTTTTATTCTTTCACTGTACTTATTCAACTTGTATGCTGAGCAAATAATCCAAGAAGCTGAGTTCTATGAAGGAAAATGTGGCATCAGGATTGCAAGAAGACTCATTAACAACCTGCAATATGCAGATGATACAACTATGCTTGCTGAAAGTGAAGAAGACTTAAAATATTTACTGATCAAGATCAAAGAGCACAGCCTTTGGTATGGATTGCATCTCAATGTAA
>NW_006408586.1:13953148-13955687 GCF_000296735.1 Chrysochloris asiatica
TTTCTACTCCCGTAAGGATTTACACCCTCGGAAACCCTGTACAGGGTCGCTATGGGTCGGAATCGACTCGACGGCACTTAACAACAAACAACAACTGGATCATGTCTCTTTGGTACAGGTACAAATATGCATCTCTGCTAATAAGTTAGCCAACTAATTTTCTTTCAAATTTCTTGGCATAGATGTGTGTGTCCAGTGCTACATCAGTTTGTTGAACTATTTCAAATTGTATTCCATTAATTCCTGGAGCCTTGTTCTTTGCTAACCAATATCTTTGCCAATATCAGTGCACCTTAGACTTTTTTCCTTCAGTACCATTGGCTTTTTGGCTTTTGATCAAGATACCTCTTGATATGGCTTAACATCAATCATTTCTTTTTTGTACAATGACTCTTAGTATTCCTTCCATTTTCTCTTGATGCTTCCTGAATCACTTAATAGTCTCCTTATAGAATCCTTCAGTAATTCAAATTGAGGCTGGTATTATTCTCAGAGTTTTCAGCATGAGAAATTCTGAGTATATTCTCACCATTTAGTTTTCTAACTCTATTTAGTTTTAATGTTTGACCTTTTATTCATAAGCTGTCCTTTGAAATTTTCTAGTCTTTTTCTTTTTCTAAACCAATTATCTTTGTGTTCATGCTCAGTCATGGTAACTGCATGTAGGTTAAAGCAAAACTGTGCTGCATAGGGTTTTTTGGCTTGTTTTGTTTTTAAACTTTTTTGTTGTAGATTGAGTGAAGGTTTATAGAGCAGATAAGTTTTACATTCAACAAATCATATACTTTACTTCATTGCATGGTTGGAATCCCCTCCATGCACCAACAGTTAACAGCATTTACCTCTGTTCACTTTAACAACTACATTCCTCCTTGTGTCTTCCGCCACCCAATCTCCTTAAACTTCAGACTAACTAGTCCTTTCTATTCTCTCTCTCATCTCCTGGTTGACAGGAGTCTATGGAACATGGTCAAACTCAGCTCATTTCTTCATTATTGTTTTTCCCCACTTCCACTTGTATGTTGACCAATGCAATCCTCAGCAAGCTTACTTGCCTGCTTGTGCGTTTCCTGTGAGTTTCAGGCTTGGAGGAGGGTTTGTCCTGAATCAAATTGATTGCTTGCATTCATGGCTCCCTGATGAGCAGCTAGCTTATTCTTATTGCAACCAAATATACTGCTATTTCTTTTGGTTTGATTTTTCCTTCAAGAAGTATCCTCTGTTCATGCAAACATTCAGAGCTGGTCTGAGTGTCCTTTCAAGTAGTAATGTCCCACTTCAGAAGATTCTGGATTGGATTCAGGATTCAACCTAAGGTCCAATACACTACAAATGCTCTGCAAGAAGTGTATTTCACTGGGCAAGTTATAGAACCTTTTTTAGGTATTCCATTCAGGTATAGGCTGAAAATGGGCTTATAAGTTTTCTGTAATCATGTCTCTGGATATTCATTTCTCAAATGTCTATTTTACAATAATAAACAAGAGAAACCAATATACATAAGATAGCCAAGCATCTTAACATTATTTCCTCTCTTTTACTCATTCAGTCTATGCCTCAATCCCTATATCACAGAGCCCTGTTGTTCCAAGGTTGAGCATGCATCACTGTTTACCTCTGTCCCATATAACCCATGCAAACCTCAAGGTTCCCCTTTCTACATTGTTCTTCACTCCCTCCCCCTACTTATGCATTGCCCTCCCCTCCTTTTATACTATCCTTGCTTGCTGAAAGCTAAGATGACTTGACGTACTAATGATCATACAACCCAGCTTCTCAAACATTTACTGATGAAGATCAAAGAGCACAGCCTTTGGTATGGATTACATCTCAATGTAAAGGAAACAAAAATCCTCATCACAGGACCAATAAACAACATTCTTATCAATGGAGAAAAGATTGAAGTTGTCAAGGACTTCATTCTCCTTGAATCAACTATTAACACTCACGGAAGCAGCAGTCAAGAAATCAAATGAAGTATTGCATTAGGCAATTCTGTTGCACAAGATCTTTTTAAAGTGTTGTAGAAAAAAGATGTCAGCTTGAGGACTAAGGTGCACCTGACCCAAGCCATGGTATTTTCAATAACCTCATATGCATGTGAAAGCTGGACAGTAAATAAAGAAGACTGTAGAAGAATTGACACATTTGAGTTATGGTGTTGGAGAAGAATATTGAAAATGCCATGGGCTGCAAAAAGAACTAACCAATCCGTGTTGGAAGAAATGCAGCCAGAGTGCTCCTTGGAGGCCAAGATGGCCAAACTTCCTTCATCTCTCATGCTTTGGACATATTGTCAGGAGGGACCCGTCTCTGCAGATGTATATCATGTTTGGTAGGGTGGAGGGTCAGAGAAAAAGAGGAAGCCTACGCAACGAGATGGATTGGCCAGGTGGCAGAATTGATGGACTCAAGAATGGCAACATTAGTGAGGCTGTCCCAGGATTGGGCAGTGTTTCATTCTGCTGTGTATAAGGTCACCATGAGTTGGTACCAACTCGATGGCACCTAACAACAACAACAAATATATATATATATA
>NW_006408586.1:13956326-13957348 GCF_000296735.1 Chrysochloris asiatica
CCAGCATTTATTGTCCTATACTTTTTTGAACTTCTCTGTTATTGCTGTTGTGAGATAATAGCTCATTGCTATTTTGATTTGCATCTCTCTAATGGTTAATTATCACGAAGATTTCTTCATATGTTTGTTGATTGCCTAAATGTCTTCCTAGTAGTGGTTACGTAGTGGTTACGAATCTGGCTACAAATCACAAGGTCAGCTGTTCGAAACTACCAGCTGTTCCATGGGAGAAAGATGAGGCTTTCTGCTCCCGTGAAGATTTACGGCCTCGGAAACCCTGTAAAGGGTCGCTATGAGTCGGAACCAACTCCACGGCATGTAACAACAACAACAACAAATGTCTTCCTTCCTAAAGTGTCTGCTCGTGTCCTGTTGTTGTTATTAAGTGCCATCGAGTCGATTCTGACCCATAGCGACCCTGAACAGGGCTTCCCAGGCTGTAAATCTTTATGGGAGCAGAAAGCCTCATCTTTCTCCCGCCGAGAAGCTGGTAGTTTCGAACTGCTGACCTTGTGCTTCGCAGCCCAATTCGTAACACCTATTCTACCACAGTTCATGTCCTGTGCCCATTGTTTAATTGGATTTTCTTTTAATTGTAGAGATGTTGTAGTTTACTATAGATTTTAGAGATTAGTCTCTTGTCTGCTATGTCATTGCAAAAGTTTTTATTCCCATTCTGCAGCCTCCCTTTTTACTTTTCTAGTGCAATCTTTTGATGTTTACAGACTTCAAATTTTTAGTAGGTACCAATCATCTATTTTGTCTTATTTTGTTTGTGCAATTCTCTCAACGTTTAATAGTCTGCGTGTGCCCTCTATTAGAACAATTAATTTGTCACTATTTTTTCATGCATACCTTTGTAATGCTGGGATTTACGTTTAAGTATTTAATCCATATTGAGTTGGTTTTTATACATGGTGTGAGATAAAGGTTTGAGTCATTCTTTCACATATCAATTTCCAGTTTTGCCAGCATCATTTAATGAAGAGATATTTCCTCCCCATTCAATCTGGCCTTTATCA
>NW_006408586.1:13957474-13964459 GCF_000296735.1 Chrysochloris asiatica
TTTTTTTTTAATTGTATCAGTATTATCAGTACCAAGTTGCTTTGACCACTGTAAACATATAGCAAGTTTTGAAATCAGAGAGTGAGAGGTCTCCAACTATATTCTTCTTAAGCAATGCTTTGCTTATCCAGGGACTCTTTCCTTTCCATATAAAGTTTGTAATCTTTTTTTCCATCTCTTTAAAGAATGTTGTGGGACTCTGGATTGGGATAGTGTTATATCTGTAGATTGCTTTGGGTAGTATTGACATTTTCACAATATTGTGTTCTTATCTAGGAACAAGGTATATTCTTCCATTTTTGTAAGTCTCTTTCAGTTTCTTGTAGTAGTGTATTGTAGCTTTCTTTGTATAGATCTTTTGTTTATTTTGTTAGATTTACTCCTAAATACTTATTTCTTTTGTGTGGCTATTGCAAATGGTATTGTTTTCCTAATTTCCTTTTCATTTCTGTAAATTTTTTCATTTCTTGTAGCAGTGTTTAGTAGTTTTCTTTGTATAGGACTTTTGTTTCTCTAGTTAGATTTATCCCTAAATATTTCATTATTTGGGTGGCTATTGTAAATAGTATCACTTTACTAATTTCCTTTTCAATGCTGTGATTATTAGTATAGAGGAACATGACTGAATTTTGTATGCTGATCTTGTACCCTGATTCTTTGCTGAGTCTTCCAGTGAATTCTTGTACCTTGACACTTTTCTGAGTGTTCCAGTGAATTCTAGCAGTTTTTTGCTGAATCTTGTGGATTTTCTATATATATCATCTGGTGAAGAACATGTGTACAATCATATCTTATACTGTTTTAAAAAGTTATTTGAAATGAATAAATCATTGGTTTTGCAGAATTCCATCATGTTATCTCCAAGTTCATTTCTATAACCATCACCATATTTTCCAACTACAGATACTTCCTCTGTTTCTAAATTTTGCATATCTTGATTGCATGTTTGATCAATTTCAGATTGAAGAAGTTGATAGAATTCTTCTATTTTATCCTCACTGGTTTTAGTGGTTGGTGCGTAAATTTCAATAATAGTGGTATTAACTGGTCTTCCCTGTAAATCAAAGGATATTATCCTATCACAGACAGTATTATACCTCATGACAGCTCTTAATTTCTTCTTTTTGATGATGAATGCAACACTATTCCTTTTGTCATTCCTGCCATAGTAAACCATGTGGTTGTCAGATTCAAAATGGCCAATACCAGTCAGTCCATTTCAGCTCACTAATGCTTAAGATATTTGTGTTTATGCATTCCATTTCATTTTTAACAATTTCCAAATTTGGAAATTGTCAAAAATGGAAAAAAGAATATTAAAAAGTTCTATAATATCAGCCATAACAAGGCCAGGAGAAGATTGTGGAACAGACCATCAACTGATCATATATAAATTCAGACTGAAGCTGAAAAAAATGATAAGAAGTCCATGAGAAACAAAATGTGACCTTTAATATATCCCACCTGAATTTAGAGATCACCTGAAGAACAGATTTGATACATTAGACACTAAAGAACAAAGACCAGATGAGTTGTGAGATGACATAAAGAACATCATAGAGGAAGAAAGCAAAAAGTCATTAAGAAGACAAGAAAGAAAGAAAAGATCAAAATCGATGCCAGAAGAGACACTGAAATTTGCTTTCCCGCGTAGAGATGCTAAAGCAAATGAAAGAAATGAGAAGGTTCAAGAACTGAACAGAAAATTTAACAGGTCAGATAGAGAAGACAAGGTCATATATTACAATGAAATCTGCAAAGATCTAGAGTTAGAAAACCAGAAGGGAAGAACATGCTCAACATTTCTCAAGGTGAGGGAACTGAATAAAAAATTCAAGCCTCAGCTTGTGTTATTGAAGGATTCTCTGGGCGAATTATTGAAAGATGCAGAAAGTATCAAAAGTAGATGGAAGGAATACTCAGAGTCACTGTATCAAAAGGAAATGGTCCATGTTCAATCATTTCAAGAGGTAACATATGGTCAACAGCCAATGATACTGAAGAAAGAAGTCCAGGGTGCACTTTATGGCATTGACAAAGAACAAGACTTTGGGAACTGATATCATACAATTTGAAATCTTTCAACTGATGTAGCAATGACAGCACTCACTCATCTATGCCAAGAAATGTGGAAAACAACTATCTGGCCAACTGATTTGTAAAGATCTGTATTTTTACCCATTCCAAAGAGAGGTGAACCAATGGAATGTGGAAATCATCAGACAATATCTTTGATATACCATGTGAGTAAAATTTTAATAAATGTAAATACAGAAATGGCTGACAACCACACATTGACAGAGAACATTCAAAGGTTGAAGCCAGATTCAGAATAGGATATGGAATGATGGATATTATTGATGATGTCAGATGGATCTTGGCTAAAGACAGAGAATACCAGAAGGATGTTTACCTGTGCTTTATTAACTACACCGACATCTTTGATTGTGCAGATCATGACAATCTATGGACAACATTGTGAAGTATGAGTATTCCGGAACACTTAATTGTGCTCATGATGAACTTGTAAATAGACCAAGAGGCAGTTGTTCGAACAGAACATGAAAACACCGAATAGTTTAAATTAGGAAAGGTGACGACAGGGTTGTATTCTTTCACCATACTTATTCAACCTGTAGGCTGAGCAAATAATCCAATAAACTGGGTTATATGAAGAAACACGTGTCATTAGGATTGGAGGATGATTTATTAACAATCTATTATATAAAGATAATACAACCTTGCTTGCTGAAAGTGAAGAGGACTTAAAATACTTACTGATGAAGATCAAAGACCATAGCCAGAGTGCTCCTAGGAGGCTAGGATGACCAGACTTCATCTCTCATACTTCTAACGTATTGTCAGAATGTACCAGTCACTGGAAAGGAATATCATGCTTGGTAAGGTGGAGGGTTAAAGAAAAAGAGGATTGGGATAGCGGCAGCATCAATGGGGTCAAGTGTGAAAACAATTGTGAGGTTAGCCCAGGACCAAGCAGTGCTTCATTCTGTTGTATCTAAGATTGCTATGAGTTAATACCGACTCAATGGCACCTAACAACTACAACATGCATATGGTCTCATTATCTGCAAATACAGTTTTACTTCTTTGCCAATTTGGGTGGTCAGTTTTTTAATGTTCTTATTTCTTTCATTTGCTTTAGCATCCCTGTGCTATAGAGCCAGTTTCAAAATCTCTTCTGATATCAGTTATGGTCTGTTCCTTTCTTGTCTTCTTAGTGGACCTTTTGCTTTCTTCCTGTATGATATAGTTTCTTGGAGCAACTCTTCTGGTTTTCATTCATTATTATCTAATACATCAAAATTGTTCTTGAGATTATCTCTAAATTCAGGTTGAATTTGTTCAAGATTATATTTTGGCTCTCATGGACTTGTTTTAATTTTCTTCAGCTTCTGTTTGAATTTGCAATTAAACAATTGATGATCTGTTCTACAGTTTGCCCCATACCTTCTTTTGGAAGACGATATGGAGCTTTTTCAAGCATCTCTTTTTAGATGCAGTGAATTTGATTTCTGTGTATTCCATCTGGTGAGGTCCATGTGTACAATCATCTTTAATGTTAATTAAACAAGGTATTTGCAATGAATAAGTCATTAATCTTAAAAAATATTATCAAGAGATGTCCAGCCTCATTTTATCACTAATGCCATATTTTCCAACTACTGATTCTTCCTTTTTGCTTCCAAGTTTGCATTCCAATCACTCATTTTAGACTGCAGTAATTGGTAGAATTCTTCAAATTCATCATTACTGACTTTCGTGACTGGCACATAAATTTGAATAATAGTATTAACTGCTGGTCTTTCTTCTAGACACCTGCTATCTCTGATGATGTTATGCTTCCAGATAGATCTTTAAATGCTCTTTTTACTTTTTTAAAGAAAACGTGCAATATCATTTTGATGAAAAAATATAAAGTAAAACACATATCAACTTTCTGCACGTACATTTAATGACATTGATTACATTGAGTTGTACAATCTTTCTCACCCTCTTATTTTGAATTGTTCCGTGACAATTAACAAAACCACTGCCTCATAGTTTCCTATGTAATCTTTTGAATTTCTGTTGTCAATTTGATCCCATACAATTCTTAAAAGAGCAAAATTCTCAGACAGACATTCTAATAAAGCTAAACACTTCGGTTTAAAGATTTAAGGGGATATTTTTGGGTTAAAGACAAAAGCTTTTAGTACCATTTTATGTAACAGTGAGTACACTTCTTTGATATAACATTAACACCTGACATTTGGTAGTTTCTTAAAGATTAACTAAAATGAAGACTTAAGCAGCATTAATAAATGTTTGTACTATTACATTAAAATAAACTGCTATCTCTTACAGAAAGTGGACTTTTAGCTATGCATAAATTTGCAATATCATTTGGAAAATATTGCTTCACTAAATAATGCAGAACTTCTAAAGTTGGCATGTGACAAGAAACAATATCAAAAGGTTTACCTTTGTGAATGTCACCACCTCTCACTTGATGAAAGGCTGCCAAGTTCTTGGTTGTCCATAATCTTAATTTCTGTATTATAGCTTCCATTTTGTCATGGCAGTAAATATTTTCAGATGTTTTTTGAAATGACAATTTTCATTTGAGAAAATGTCTTCAAAATGCTTATGTTTTAATGGGCAGTGTTTGTTAGTGATTCTTTCAAACAAAGTGGTCTGCAAAAATTAGTTAGGTCTACTCAACTCAGGAGTCCTGATGTAGCAGTGCAGGTTAATGAGCCAGACTGCAAAACTGTTTGAACTGCAAGGTCGGCAGTTCAAGTTCACCACTTGCTCCTTGGAAACCATATACAGGGCCGCTATGGGTCAGAACCAACTCGACAGCACTTAACAATAACAACACTCATAACTCAAATCAAACATCTGCGATTAAACTATATTTGGATGTGCAGCAAAGCACAGCACCTACCTGTCTCATTTTATCATATAAAATTCTAAAGAATTGTGTACTTCTGGCCCAAAACTTAATAAAAATAATTACTTCTTCATCACCTACATTCTTAAGTGAAACTGACATTTAAAGAAAAAAATACAGATATGCATTTTAAATTTTGATTTCAAATATATTTTTATTTAGGCTAAGATCCTAGCAGTTTAACTCAATGTTTTTGTACTATGAGTATAAATGGCAACACAGTAAAATGGAAATTAATGTCTTTGTATCATTTCATCTTTGAATTTTACTGAGCAATATTTTGTAGCTACTTAAAGATTTTGGTAGCTGTGTAATCACATTCATGATTCTCAGTAGCTTTTCATTTTTATTTATTCAAAGCTTTTATAGTGCATTGAGTGGTAGTTTACATGGGGCAAACATCAGTTTTGTGCTCACCCTATCAAATTTCGTATCATTTCAATGATTAAAATCCACTACGTGCATCACTATTCGACAGTATTTGCTTCTGTTCCATCTGTTGTTTTGTTTGTTTGCTCATTTTGTTTTTATGTACACAAAAACACTCAGGGATACATAATCATTTTAACAGCCAAAAGGTATATTCTGTAAGCATGTCTCTGGGACACCAACACATAACCTTTCTCTTTCCATGAGTCCTCAGCTGCTCTATCTTTCCATGGCATCCTCTCTGCCTCCATCTCTCGTGTCACTGCTGCTCTGGATAGGGTTACACATTCCACTCTGCTCTTCTATCTTGATGTTCCTAGGGTCCTCTATTCCTCGAATGTAAGATTAATTACACCTCCCTTTATGTTACAAAACTTCTATGTTTACCATTGTGACAATTGCAATTAGTCATAACAATTACTCACTATTGAATCATAAGAATCTTATCCCCATTTCCTTTCACCAGATCCATCTAGACAAGATGAGAACTAGTTAGTGGCGATTCTACATTCCCCTGCCGTCTAAAACTAAACTCCCTCTTTGAAAACCTGTAAGTCAGACACTTCATGTCTTTATAGCCCCCCTATTTTAGGTAGCCAATGTCTAAATTGCCCATCCCTATCAGCCCTGTGTACAGAGGGGATATGTTTGATCCTTGATGTGAAGACTCTTTCCCGCTTGGTTGGTATTTTAAGTTACAGCATCCAGAAGTATAGGTCAAGTTCAGCAAACTATATCCACTTACATTTCTTGCCTTTATCAAATTTCTTTATCTTCCTCTATTCAAGTTCTGATCATCAAGCCATCAAAGCTAGGTCAAATGAAAATGTACTATATACATGTTTGAGCATTCTTGTGTGTCTCCTCTCACTTCATAGCAGCTGGATGCTTCACTCTCATCTCTAACCCTCTGTGGCTAGGTCCTTCTCCATGGGCCTAGTAGTCCTGAGATCTGACCACACTTCAGACGAACCAGCCTTTCCTCTTCTCCATCGCATCTCCAGGTCAACAGTAGTCTATGGAATGTGATCAAACTCAGTCCATATCTTCATTTATGCCTTGACCCCTTTTCTACACACCAATAGACCAATGTGTTGCTAGCAAATTTACATGCCTGCTTGTGTGTTTACTTTGAGTTTCATTCTTGGAGAGGGTTTGTCCTGAAGGGACTTGATTACTTGGCTTGATGCTTCATGATGAACAACTTGCTTGTTCTTATAGTAGCCAATCAGACTGACATTTTGTTTTAGATTTTTCCTGCTGTCCTTTCTCTCAAGAAGTATTTTCTGTTCTTCTAGCCACTATAGGTTCATCTGCATGCCCTTTCAAGTGGGCATGTCCCACTTCAAAAGGTTCTGAATGGGCTCAGAATTACACTAACATCCTATAACAAAGGCTCTGCAACAAGCCTATTTTAATGGGCAAGTTCTAGAACCCCTTTTAGGTATTCCAATCAGTTATAGACTGAAGATGGGTTTACAAGTTATCTGTAATCATGCTTCCCAATATTCCTTTCTATCCCACTCAAAGATAATACAGAAATGGTTACAATCATACATTGACAGAGAACTTCCAGAGGTTCAAGCTGGATTCAGAAGAGGC
>NW_006408586.1:13965658-13971556 GCF_000296735.1 Chrysochloris asiatica
CATCCCACTCAAGTTTCTATTTTACTATAGTAGGCAAGGGAAACCAACATTCATAAGACAATCAAACATGTTAACATTATTTCCCTTTTTTTGCCCATTCAAACTATGCCTCAATTCCTGTATCACAGAGCCCTGTTCCAAGGTTGAGCATACATTGCTATTTACCTCTATCTGATTTAGCCTGTGCAAACCTGACCAAGTGTTCCCCTGTGTATCTGTTTCTTCCATCTCCTCCCCCTTCTTGTGTATTGTTCTCCCAACACCTGAACTATAATTTGTCTATCCCCTATCCTGTGCTCTACTGTACCTACCCTCTCACCCCCGGCAGCCTACAAAGAAATTTTTTTTTTTTTTCCCTTCTTTCAGTATGGGTATCTTTTCTTAAGCTTTATATTTGTAATGTCTCCAGGTTCTTCTTGTATTTTTATTTTCTTGGTATGTTGTGAAATATTTTCTTTGAGGTACTATTAACTTTTCCCTCCATTTAAAATCGTTTATTTTATCATGTATACTACTTGACCTAGTCATCACTTGTATCTCTGTTCCTGTATTTTTGCCTTCTTTTACATTGTAATTGTTTTTATCATAGACTGACCTCTCAGTTATTCTGAAGTCATTCTTGTAGTCATGTTCTTTTCTGGATGCTTCCATCAATTGAGTTCTAGGTGGTGTTGCCACATATGTCAATCTCTAGTTGTTGTCTGTTCTTGGCTGTCAGCCCAAAGAACTCTTAGGATTTTTTTTTTTTTCCTCTTAAATGTTTTATTGTGAATTATGTTATAGTTTACATGGGAAAATATTAGTTTTACATTCATTCTATCGTATATCATCTCATTGCCATGGTAACAATCCTCTCCATGCAATCCTTCCCCCGTACACCCCAGGTCTTCAGCACACAGTCGCTCTCCCTCTCTGGGCCTAAAGTTTCCAGCTGTTCCATCGCGCCATGTCATCATCTATGGCTCCATTTCAGGTATCACTGCTTCTCTGGGTAGGGTCCCGCTCTCTGCTCTTCTGCCTTGATGGTCCTAGGGACCTCCTCTCCTAGACTGAAAAGTTAATCACTCCCCTCCTTGCTATAAAACATCTACCTTTACACCTCTGACCCTCACAATCAGTCCTGATAACAATTATTCATTATTGTATCACAAGAGACCCGTCTGCATTTCATTGCATCAGCCCCGCCTAGTCAAATTGAATACTACTCACTGGAGATTCTACCTTTCTCCAGGCCCTCTGGATCTAGGTTCCCTCTTGAAAGCTTGTAAGCCAGTCACTTCTTGCCTTTGTAGTCCCCTGTCCCCCATTTTGGGTAGCCAATGTCCAAGTTGCCCATCCCTGTCTACTCTGTGTATGGAGGGGGTGGGAATGATTCTTGCTGTAAGGACTTGTTCCCTCTTTTGAGCTACTGCTTCCATAGGTGTAGGTCAAGTTCATCAAATTGTATGAGAATACTGTTTTTTTTCCCTCTTCGTTTTACTTCTGGTTGAGCTCTGATCATCCAGTCACTGAAGCCAGGATAAGTGGGTATTATCTGCAAGTGTAGGTGTTCTTATGCATATGCCCTCTCTTCTTATCAGCTGGACGCTTCACTCTCCACTCTAGTCCTCTGTGGCTCTGTCACTGACTCTGTGTCCAAGAGTTCCCAGGTCTTGCCACACTGCTGGCCAACCAGGTCTTCACCCGGGTTCACAGAAGTCTATTGAACGTTGTAGGGCTTAGCTCACCACTTCATTGCTGATTTTCCCTCACTTCCCCTTATCGATGTCTAGTGTGTTCACCAATCACAGTGTGTATTCCCAATGAGTCTTAGTCTTGGAAGGGGGTTTGCACTGAAGGGACCCGACCACTTGCCTTGATGTTTCCTGGGCAAGCAAGTTGCCACTACATCTCTTAGCTGGCTAATTTAATGCATGTATAAAGGAGCTCTGGTAGCGTAGTGGTTACGAATCGAGCTGCGAACCTTAAGGTCAGCGGTTCGAAACTACCAGCCACTCCGCGGGAGAAAGATAAGGTTTTCTAATCCCGTAAGGATTTACACCCTCGGAAACCCTGTACAGGGTCGCTATGGGTCGGAACCGACTCGAAGGCAATTAACAACACAACAACATATTCACTATATGATTACAATAGATAAGAATTTACTTCAATCATTTTGTCATAAATATTTTGCTTGATGAGATTGGTGGCTTCTTTGTTCCTTTTTATCATCAGTGCTGAGGTTTTTTTTTAAAATAGATGTTTCCCTTTTTATTGTAGTGAGTAATAATTTCCTTTCTTTACTTTGGTGAGTAGAGTTATATTCTTTATGGCTACAATGAGTTTTACAAATTTATCATCCTACATTTGCAGCATTATATATTGAAACCACCTTAATTTCCTTGCATTTGGACATTTTGTTTCTACACCATTTATTCCCTTTCTTGTTTTGATGCTACCATCAATTATAACTTTGTATCCTGGATTCCCTGTATTCACATGTTAATCTTATTTTGTTGGTATATGTATTCAGGTAGTTGTTAAGTGTCTATACTTTGAGTGATTGGCTGATCTACTCAATGTTCTTTCTGGAGGACTTGCTTTAATATTTCTTGCAGGGCTGGTCTGGTAGTTAAAAATTCCCTTAATTTTTGTTTGTCTGGAAATGTACTAATTTCACCCTCATTTTTTTAATGACAATTTTCCTGGATATATTATTCTTAGTTGACATCTCTTTTCTTTCAAGATTTTATATATGTCACCTTATTCCCTCTTGTCTGCATTGTTTCTGGGGAGAAATTAGCACTTAATTTTATTGAGGCCTCTTTGTTGTTGGTATTTCACTTATCTTGTGCTGCACTCAAAATTATTTCTTTATCTTTCTTTCTGGAAATTTCAATTATAATGTGTCTTGGTTTTTTGCTCCTTGGGTTTAATCTATAAGTTGTTCATTGAGTTTGGATGAAAATTCCTTTGTCCTTAATCATATTTAGGAAATTTCTGCCTTTATTTCTTTAACAATTTCTCCTAGACTTCTTTATTTCCCTTTCTTCCTCTTCTGGAATTCTCATTATGCACATATCCTTCCTTTTGATGGTGTCCCACAGAACCTTTATGTTCTCTTGAGTTATTTTTTCCTCTTTCTAATTGTTCTTCAAATGGAGTAATCACAGATGTTTTGTTTTCTATATCACTGACTCTTGTATATTCTTACTAGTCTACTTTTATATTCTTCCATGGAATTGTTTATTTTTGTTATTTTATTATTGAGCTCCAGACTTTCTAGCTATATTTAATGTAATATTTCTATCTCTGTATTTAGTTTCTCATTTTGTTCTTGTATTGTTTTCCTGAATACTCCTAAAATGTTTCCATGATTTCCTTTATGTCATTGAGAAACTTTAATACCAGTTTTCTGATGTATTTGTCAGGAGTTTCATCGCAATAAATGCCTGAAATATTAGGTTTATATTTCACTGGTGAATAAAAGAAAGCATCCACTGCTTGATGCTTCCCTTGATCTCTGCTGCCTCCACTCCTACCCCATGGTGCAAATTTGGAGAAGCTGGATGGCTGGGTCACATTGGAGTGTTTCTTACTAGTGGCAATTCATCCACTCCTGTTACTACCAGAGGGCTGTTGCTGAAGCTGCTGCCATCCCTCGATCACACACCTGGCACCAGGATGCTGTTTCCAGTATCAGTTTCTAAATCTGCACTGGTCTTGAAGAAAGAATTGACAAATGACCATCGAGACTATTTGCCTAGGTGGAGCTCTTCACTCAGCATGCCACAGGATTGCAGACCCAAGCAAATGAAGGAGCTCAGTCCCACTCCAATGACCAATGTTTTTCTTGATGAATATGTTGCCATTCTTCTTCAGTTTGTCATTCCTGACATAGTCAACCATATGATTATCAGATTCAAAGTGACCAATGCCAGTCCATTTTAGGACACCAATGCCTAAGATATGATGTATATGTGTTCCATTTCATTTTTGACAACTTCCAATTTTCTGAAATTCATACTTCATACATTCCATGTTCTGATTATCAATGGATGCTTACATCTGTGCTGCCACTTTTTTAGTTTTGTCTCATCAGCAAAGGAAGGTACAGAATGCTTTGTTCCATTAGTGCCATCACTGTCAACTCTACTTTGAGAAAGCTGTTCTTCTCCAATTGCATTTTGAGTGCCCTCCAACCTGAGTGGCTCATTTTCCAGCACTACATCTGACAACATTCTGGTGCTATTCATCTTATTTCAGTGTGCAATATTCTGGTGCTAAAGTATTCCAACATTGTTGTTGTTGTTGTTAAGTGCCATTGAGTCGGGTCCAACCCATAGCGACCCTGTACAGGGTTTCCGAGGGTGTAAATCTTTACGGGAGTAGAAAGCCTCATCTTTCTCCCGCGGAGCGGCTGGTAGTTTCGAACCGCTGACCTTAAGGTTCGCAGCCCGATTCGTAACCACTACGCTATATTCACAAGGTATTCAGTGGTTAAACATTCTAAAGTAGTCTGCCCATTCTTCTTTCTATTCTGTCTGAGTCTAGAAAATCAGATGGAACCTGTCTACCACGGTTGACCCTGCTGGTATTTAAAACACCAGCGACATGATTTCTGCCATCACAGGAATTTTCAAGCCACCATAGAATGACAAACTGACAGTACAACAAACTGCATACTTCACAATTCATATGTAAGTTTATATATTTAAAAAGAGAGAGCAAGAAAAGAGAATTTTATATCAATGAGGATATCACTGTAGGATAAGCACTACACTGTTAACCACAAAATGACATTTCAGACCCACTGCCACACTTTGGAAACCTTATGTTGTCATTGTTAATTGCTGTTAAATCAGTTCCAACTCATAACAACCCAGTACAGGGTTTCTGAGAAACACCTGGTGGTTTTTAACCACTGTATTTGTGTTTAGTAGTCCAGTGCTTATCCTACAGCATCATACCAGGACTACTGGAAACAGTATACAGAATCTCTGTGAGTCAGAACTAATTCAATGGTATCAACAAAAGCAGCATATTTAGGAAATGGTTCACACAGTTGTATAGGTGGGAACATCCCAAGTCCTTGCTTCTGACCCATGTATTTGCAGGGTTGATGAACTAAGTTTATCAGGTAAGACAACAGACAGACAGGTTCAACAGGTAAGAAGGCTGGCTACTCAGGACTCCTAAGATCTGAAGGTAATACCTAGACCACTGGCTCATGTCCAAAGAACCGGAAGTTTGAAAATGAGCCAGATGTAAGATACAGGCCCCATAGAGATCAAAGAAACTTCACCTGAGTGTTTAATAAATTGTAAGCAAACCACATATCCAAGGAGAATCCCTTTAAATTGTTTGCTTGCTCATAGCAGACTTTAACATAGAATTGATCAAATTATATTAGATCTCATCACAGAGGGTAGTTACATCTTAACTGACAAATCACTGAAAATTCTAGCCAAATCAAGTTGATACAAAATTTTAACTCTCACACCATATGAAAAATAACTGATTGATTCAAAATAACATCAGTACTTGAGCAATGTTATAATCTTTGCACTTAAGGTACATTAAAATGATGATATTTGACTGATAAAAACAAATCTACACCTTTCTTCTTTCCTTTCCTTTTTTAAAATATCTTCACTCTATTAAAATGTATATAATTTCAGAAAATATTTAACTGGCTAGGCATGTCCTTTATTTCTGTATTCACCCCTGGAAAACTGAACTCAATTTTTTTTTTTTAATTTGATGTATCTGATATAACATTGTTTGCATTTTTATTTGCATGTTATTATATTTGAAGTGCTAGAAAAAATGTTGCAGTAAGCTTCCATGTAGATTTGGAAGCCCTATAGGAAAGAGAAGATGGAAAAGCTCCATATCATCAGTGAAAACAAGGCCAGG
>NW_006408586.1:13973682-13993978 GCF_000296735.1 Chrysochloris asiatica
ACAACAACAACAACAACAACAAAGGGCTGTTCTACAATGTTCTACAGGATCTCTGTGAGTCACATTTGAATGGATGGCAATTAGCAGTGCGTTTGCTTGTTTGTTTGTTTTTTTTTGGGGGGGGCATACAAAGAATATTGAATATATAGCAGGGACTGCCAGAAGAACATGCCAATTAATCTCATAACAATTACAGCCAGAATGTTCTTTAGATGGTATAATGATGAAACTGCCTCACATTCTTTAGACACATATAATAAGAGGGACCAGTACCTGAAGAAGGATGTAAAGTACAGGATCAGCAAAAAGGGAAAAGTTATCAAGATACAACGACAGACAAAACAATATTTAGCTTGAGTATGGAGATGATTATAAGAACGTTTCTGGATGAGACAACGTTGTGTCCAGGTTCACTATGAGTCAGAATGGATTCAATATTGGGCACCTAATGGAATGACACCTAACAATTATTAAACTAATTCCTGAAATAAACCAGGAAGGAATATGTGCTGCTGTGGTCAGGTGCCATCCTTTTGGCTATGACTCACAGTGACCCTATGTATACCACAACTGTTGATGAGTCCATTTTTGCAGCGCCTGCAACAATTCATCTTGTTTGGAATCTCTCTTTTTCACTGATCCTCTACTTTACCAAACAGGATATCCTTTTCCAAGGACAGAATCCTTCTGACAACATGCACAAGGTACACAAGACAAAGTGTGTATTTTTCAAAGACAGATCTGATTGTTCTTCTGGAAGTCCATAGTACTTTAAATTTTCTTCACTTACACAATAATTCAAATATATCAATTATTCTTCCATCTTCTCTACTTAATGTTCAGCTCTCACATGCCTATGAGACAACTGAAAATATCATGTCTTGAGTCAGGTACACCTTAGCTCTCACAGTTTGATCTTTAACATCTTGAGGAGGTCTTTTTCAGTAGAT
Source organism: Chrysochloris asiatica (assembly GCF_000296735.1). Taxonomy (NCBI): domain Eukaryota; kingdom Metazoa; phylum Chordata; class Mammalia; order Afrosoricida; family Chrysochloridae; genus Chrysochloris; species Chrysochloris asiatica. Next base: position 13,974,633 of record NW_006408586.1, read on the forward strand.
TTATATAATTTAATACCTCATATGATTTTTTTACTGCTGCTTCCTTGAGTGTTGATGGCAGATTCAAGTAAAATAAAATCTTTGATAATTTCAGTCTTTCCTTTGTTTATCATGATGTTGCTTATGGTCCAGTTGTGAGGATACTTGCTTCCTTTACATGGGATTGTAATCAATAATAGAGACTGTGTTCTTTTGTCTTCACCTTAAAATGTCTCAAGTTCTCTCTTTCACCAAACAATGTTGTTTCATACGTATATTCCAGGTTGTTAGTGACCCTTCTTCATTAACAAGCTCATGCCACAATCTCCTTTGTATAGTCTAGTTTCTCAGATTACTAGTTCAACATACATTGGTACACATGTTTCTTCATTTCAAACCAAGCAATATCCTTTTGCTTGGTTCAAATAACAGTCATTTTTCTGTGTATAAGTTTCATATAAGTGCAATTAAGAATTCTCAAATTCCCTTCTTCACAATGTTACCCATTGTTTATTATGATCCACTCAGTTAATTGGCTTTGCATAGTGAATGAAACACAAGTAAACATTTTCCTGGCACTCTCTGCTTTCAGCCAATATCCATCTAACATTAGCAATGATATTCCTTGTGGCACAGCCTCTTCTGAATCCAGCTTGAGTTTCTGGTAGCTTCTTGTGAATGTATAATATTTTAGAAATATCTTAACAAAATGTTGCTTGTGTTTGGTATTAATGATATTGCTAGATGATTTTTGCATTCTATAGAGCCGTCTTTCTTTGAAACAGGCATAAATAAGGATCTTTTGCAGTTGGTTGGCCTTTAGTGGTCTTCTTAGCTGAGAATAGTGTGTGTTTCCACTGTTGAAGTGTTTCAGTTGATTCTGTCAATTCCTGAAATCTTGTTTTTGACTAATGTTTTCAGTGCAGTTTAGACTCTTTTTCAACTACCATCAGTTCAGGATCATCTATCTCCTATTGAAATTGTTGAACATCATCCAATTCTTTTAAATATGTGCCTCTGTATTCTTCCATCTTCTTTTGATGTTTCCTGCATCGTTCACTCAGTTCAATACAGAGCTGAATCAATGAAACCTAACAACAACATATGCAAATTAATCCCTGAAGTAAATTAGGAGGGAAGATAGGTTGAAAAGTCTTCCAAAACATTCCTTCATACTTGGCACTTCTTACAAATTTATAAATCTACTTCAGTTTTGTTTAGTTAGAGTGTTTTCTGACATTCATTATCTGAACAAAAAATTCTGTGAATATAGGAATGTGGCACTGTGGGATAATGCACTGAACCACAAGGTTTGTTTGTAACCCCAAGGCCTAAGGTTCAAATCTACCATTCATTCCTAGGAAACCCTATACAGGCTCTCTCTGAGTCAGAACCAACTAGAATGCACTTAGCAAAATTAACAACAGATATGACACAGGAATTTGGTTCTATTTTACATTTGAATCATAATTTTGACAATTCATTACTAGTAAAGGAACTTTCATGGTGTAATGGGTTACACCTTGGGATCCTAGTAGCAAAGTCAGAAGTTTGAATCCACTAGCCTTTCAGCAAGGGAAAAATGAGATTTTCTACTCCTGGAGGAGGCCTGGTGTGGCGCTGTGGGTTAATGTGCCAGACTGCAAAGCCTTTTGAACTGCAAGATGGGCAGTTCAGGCTCACCAGTTGCTCTTCAGAAACCCTATACAGGGCTACTTTAGGTTGTAACTGGCATTTAACAACTACAACAACAACTTCTGGAAGAGTTTCAGCCTCACAAACTTTATACACGATCGGTGTATGTCAGAATCTACTTTATGACATGCAGCAGCAGCATTAGCAGTTATTTTCATGATTAAACAAAAATTTCCACTTGAAGTTCTTTACATAGGCAAACATTTTAATCCAGATTTAAAGGAACGTAAAACTATTTGCATCAAAATCACTATTTGACAAATTTTTCAAGATAAGATCTACTTACTAAGAAATTAATCAGGCCTGTTTTGTAGTGTATGTTCAATCTAAGATTCTAAATATTAGGTAATTCTTTCTTTTTTTTTTCCTTAGGAAGAGAAAAATAAAGATTTTTCAAATGTAAGCATGGCATCTTCCAAACTTTTTCTTATGTAAGTCTACAAATGATTACTAAGAATGATTCATTGGTGACTAAAATTATGACTAGGAATTTGAAAGATACTCTAAGTATTTTAAATTTTAAAAGGATATTTTTATTTTTAAGTTCACTTTATAATTTCATGGTTAACATTTTCAGCAGTGGGATTTCAGTGATGATTTGTAAGATTTCATTTTTTGGCCTGATACATCATTTGTTTTTAGTGATGATTTTTGAGACAATTGAAAATATACTCCTCTGAGTTTTCTAGCTGTTACGATACAATGGGAACAAAAAAATTGCTACTTATACATTTATTAAAAACTTTTAAACAGTCTCTAAATATCTCTGTAAAGTATTTTTCTAGAAATGGCAATAAAACTCAAATATATCCATTTCAAATCCTCCTCCAAATGGACATACTTATATCCTACTTTGGAGTTCAAATTTACTATTAAAATCTAAGTATATTTTTAATTTTTAAAATAAAAACTTTATATATATGATTGAATTTTCTGAACTGTGTCATTGTAGGACAAGCATGGAACTGAGAACAACAGAGACAGAAGTTCAAACCCACCAGGTGTTCCTCGGAAACACAATCTAGGGTGAGTCAAAATGTACTCCACAGCACTTAACCACCAACTACATACATATTTTGTTTTTATCAATTAAAATGGTTTATTTACCTTTATTTCCAAAGAGAAAAATTTAGCTAAAATCACAGAGAATGCTAGTGCTTAAAATAGATTCATATAAGATCAATTTTAATTGAAATAATTATTCAAAGCATAACTTTTTGTTGTTATTGTTTGGTACCTATTAGTTATGTTATGTATAACTTAGGCATAAAGAAGAAGTTTGGCATAATTTTGCAAAACAATAATTTAAAATAAAAAAAAAAATAATTTCTGCCTTAAGGAAATATCTGAGTGTAGATTGAAAACGAAAATAATTGTAAAGTATAACATTTGTAACTACCAAAATGACTTCAAACATCACTAAAATTATCCCTTCAAATATATTCACTGAAATAGGAAATAAGAGAATAAGAATATTTATTGCAAATGTTACCATATGCAGACCATTGATAATGATCAACATAAAGACATTTAATTTAAATAAATCCATGTATTGAGGAGATAAAAACAACGACAAAAAAGGTGAGGACAGTCAAAGATTCAATAACAGAGAGTTTTTTAGAATCAATATTGAGTTAAATATTTAGCACAGATAATAAATGTTTCTCATCTGTCTGTCATACTGAGGTGCTTTATAAGGTAATGTGATGCTGGTAGGCTTATCACCACTACTACTAATACTTGCAGGGTTACCCATGATGAAAAGATTTCATTGGCACCTCCAGGCTAAGACAGACTAACAGGTATTAAGTGGCTGTCCATTTCTGAATAATTAGCCTCTGAAAACCTGATGAAAAATAGTGGAATACCATCTGACAGTGCTGGAAGATGGGCTCATTCAGTTATTTAAAAGAGAATAATTTTCTCTTCCAAATAGAGCTGACTTTATGATATGTGTCAATAAAAAATTTTGGAACCTTCATTGCTGATGTGGCATGACTCAATATGAGAAACAAATGTAAACATCCATTAATTTTGATGTGGAATGTATGAAGAATGGATCTAGGAAAACTGGAAATTTAAAAAAATGTTGTGTAATGCATAAAGATCTATATTTTACACATTAGTGATAGTGGTTGTTTTGTGCTGTGGAGTCGGTTCCGACTCGTAGCAACCATGTATAAGGTTTCCGAGGCTGTATATCTTTACGGGAGCAGAAAGTCTCATCCTTCTCCCCTGTAATGACTGGAAGTTTCGAACTGCTGACCTTGAGATTAACAGCCAAACTCATAACCATTGCATTACCAGAGCCCCTTATATTCTACACATTGTTGTTGTTGTTGTTGTTATGTGCCATTGAGTCGGTTCCGACCCATAGCGACCCTGTATAGGGTTTCCGAGAGTGTAAATCTTTACGGGAGTAGAAAGCCTCATCTTTCTCCCACGGAGCAGCTGGTAGTTTCGAACCGCTGACCTTAAGGTTCGCAGCCTGATTCGTAACCACTACGCTACCAGAGCTCCTTATGTTAGTGAGATAAAATCAAACAGTAATATGGTCTACTACACCAGGGATAACACATGGATAAATTGAATCACATTCATCATAAAGAAGAACGTATCAAGATTTATTCTGAAATACAATATGTTATGATTGTTGTTAAGTGCCCTTGAGTTTATTCTGATTTATAGTGGCCCTATGTAGGGTTTCCTAGGAATTCTGGTAGAGTAGCGGTTATGAGTCAGCCTGCTAATCTCACAGTCAGCAGTTCAAGACTATCAGCAGTTCTGCAGGAGAAAGATGAGGCTTTCTCTCCCATAAAGATTTACAGCTTGGAAATCCTATGCAGGGTCATTGTGAGTGAGATTTGACTCCATGGCACATAACCACCAACACAGGAGTGATTGGTAAGTTTGAACCATAAACCTTGTGGTTCAAACCAACCTTGCATCCCAGTGCTTTTCCTACAGCATCACACAAGGATTTCAAAATACAATGCAGGTGTAAGATAATATCCTTATATCTGAAAGGAAGGCCAGTTAATATGGCTATTTTTCAGATCTACACACAAAACATTTATGCATAAGGTAAGGGAATTGAAGATTTTAAACAAATTATCCAGTGTGAATTTAATGAAAGTGAAATTTTAAAAAAATTTAATTTTTCATGATTTGAATTAAAAAATTGGAAATACAAAAGAAGGATTAGCAAATGGAAAATACAAACTTGGTAATTGAAATGATGCCAAACATCTTATGATAGAATTCTGCAAGATAAATGACTTATTCATTGCAAACACATTGTTTCCAGCAACATTAATGGTGATTGAATTCATTGATCTCACCAGATGGAATACACAGGAATCAAATTGACTACATCTGTGGAAAGAGACAATTTGGAAGTTCAATATAATCAATCAGAACAAGGCTAATGGCTGCCTGTAGAACATCCATTAGTTGATCATATACAAGTCCATTTTGAAGTTTAAAAAAAAAAAAAAAAAATTGAACAAGCTCATGGTGGTGGTGGTTATGTGCCGTGGAGTCGGTTCTGACTCATAGCGACCCTGTACAGGGTTTCTGAGGCTGTAAGTCTTCATGGGAGTAGAAAGCCTCATCTTTCTCCTGTGGAAGAGCTGGTAGCTTTGAACTGGCCACCTTGAGGTTTGCAGCCCGATTTGTAACCACTACACTACCAGAGCTCCTTAAACAATCTCATAAGAGCCAAAATACAATGTGAGCATGTGCCATGTAAATTTAGAGACCGTCTCAAGAATATATTTGACACTGAAGATCAAAGACCAAACTAGTTATAGGATGATATCAAAGACGTCATATATGAAGAAACCAAAAGATAATTAAAAAGAGAGGAAAGAAAGAAAAGACCAAAACAGCTGTCAGAAATAATTTTAATTTTCTCTTGCATATATAATAGCCAAAACAAAAAGAGAAGAAATGATGAAATTTAAAACTGAACAGAAGATTTAAAATGGTAGCTGAAGAAGAAAAGTAGTATTATTATGAGATGTGCAAAGAATTGGAGTCAGCGTTTCTCAAGTTGAAAGAATTGGAAAAAAAAATAAAGCTTCAAATTGAAACACTGAAAGATTCCTAGGCGAAATATAGAGTGAAACAAGAAGCATCAACAGAAGATGGAATGAAATTTTCTGTTTCTCTGTCAGTTGTAAACAAGTGAGCAAGAGGCTGTTCGGTTGCAGGAGCCGAGCAACACCTAATCAAAGTGACTTGTTGCTTTAAGCTCATCTGGCATTGATTCTGATAATGAAGTCAACAAAAGTGAAAACAGCAAGTTGCTCCAGAAAAACCTGTGAAGAAACAAAAAACTGGTGAACCTTCAAGAGCCTTATTGTCCTCTAAGCAGAGCAGCAGCAGTAGAGATGATAATATGTTTCAGACTGGGAAAATGAGGTATGTCAGTGTTCAGGACTTTAAAGGGAAAGTCATAATTGATATTCAAGAATCTTGGATGGATCAGGAAGGTGAAATGAAACCAGGAAGAAAGGGTATTTCTCTAAATCCCGAGCAGTGGAGTCAGTTGAAGGAACAGGTTTCGGACATTGATGATCCGGTAAGGAAACTAACATCAGAGCCATATCAAATCCATACTGCTCTAGTTGTTTTAATCTGTTTACATTGGCTTTTTTGTTCTAACAGTTGTTTTTTTCCAAGCTATTGTATATTTTGATTAAAAGATGGGATGAATGTACAGTGTCATAATACCAAAAGGAATTGAAGACATACAATGATTTCAGGGGGTAAAATATTATTAAGCACTAATGATATTTAAGGAAGAAGTTGAAAATATACTGACTGCATTGGTGAAAAACCAAGCTCTAGTTATTTATGGAATAACAATAGAAAGGTTTCAATAAACTGATGCAGCACTAGGATGTACACTCTTGTGCACCAATAAATTTAGAAGACAGCAATCTGGGCAATTTATTGGAAGAAACAAATATCTGTGTGATTTCAAAGAAAGGTGATCCAGCACATTGTGGACATTATCCAAATATTCACTACTATCCAACATATGCAAATGTTGAAGTCAATTTTAAAATGGTTTCAACTATATATCAACAGAGAGCTGCCAGAAATTAAAGCCATATCAGAAGAGGGTGTGGAATGAGGGATATCATTGTTGATATCAGAAAGTAATAAAATATGTTTGTCTGTATTTCATTGACTATAAAAGGCATTCAGCTGTGTGGATAATAACAAATTATGGATAGCATTGCCCTAAATGGAAATTCCAGAATACTTCATTGTACTTCTGAGGGCCCTGTAACTAGACTAAGAATCACTTGTTAAACCAAACAGAATTTGGTTTAAAATTAAGAAATATCTGGTGTGCTGTACTTTTAGGCAAGTTGTATTAGCAATGATATCCTCTTCTGAATCTGGCTTTAACATTTGGTAGCTCCCTGTGGATGTATATTGTTGCAGAAGTTTTTATATTATCTTCAGAAAAAATTTACTTGCATGTGATAATAAAAATATTGTTCACCTTTTACTGCATTCCTTTGTGTCACTTTCTTTGGAATGGGTAGAAATATAGAACATGTCCAATCAGTTGGCCAGGTGACTGTCTTCCTAATTTCTTGACATTGACAAAGAAGTGCCTCCAGCACTGCATCAATTTATTGAAACATTTCCATTTATATTCCATTAGTTCCTGTTATTTTTGTTGCTAAGTTTCATTGTGTTTGTTCTAATAAATAGCAACACTGTATAGGGTTTCCTAGGAGGGATTACTGGGTTTGAACTACTGAAATTGTAATTAGCAATACAGTGCTTATCCTAAAGCACTACACCAGGATTCCTCCATCTGTTTCTGGAGTTTTGTTTTTCAGCAAGGTTTTCAGCAAAACTTGGACTTCTGCCTTCAATATCATAGATTATTAATTATATGCTGTCACTTGAAATAGTTCACCACTTCTCAGTTAGTTTGCTGCACTGTGATGCTGGTAGCTACACCACCAGTATTTTAAATTCCAGCAGGATCACCCATGGTGGACAGGTTTCAGATGATCTCCAGACAAAACAGATTGGGAAGAAGGAGAGATGGACTATTTCTGAATGCTTAGCCAAGATTGGTAAAGAACAGTAGTGGAACACTGTCAGAAAGCACCAGAACATGGACTATTAAAACATTATGAATTGCACAAGAATATTGTCATATGATGGACTCAAGTGTGGCAGCAATAGTGAGGTTGGCCCAAGATCAGATATTGTTTTGTTCTGCTGTGCATGAGGTCTCTATGAGTCAGTTCTGACTCGATGGCACCTGACAACAACAACAACAATTGTCATATATATAGTGCTGGCAGATGAGCCCCTCAGGTTTGTTGGTCACTCAAATTGCCACTAGGAAGGGGTGCCTTCTCAAAGTAGAGTTGACTGTGATAAAATGAGTGGAGTAAAGATTTTGGAACCTTCATTTGTTGATGGGGAAAATTCAAAATGAGGAGAAAACAGCTATAAATATCCATCAGAATATGGACTGTATTAAGTATGGAACTAGAAAAATTGAAGTTGTCAAAAATGAAATGGAACATATAAAGATCAATATCCTAGACATTAGTGAGCTGAAATGGACTGGTATTGACCATTTTGAATCTGATAATCATATGGCTTACTATGCTGGGAATGACAAATTGAAGAGGTATGATGTTGTGTTCATAATCAAAAAGAACATTTCCCGATTTATCTTGATGCATAATATCTGTGATAGGATAATATCCATACACCTTCACAAAGACCATTTAAAACCACTATAATTCAAATGTATACACTAAACACTTGAAGTCAATGATGACAATACTGAAGAATTCTACCATCTTCTTCACTCTGAAACTGATCAAGTATGCCATCAACATGAACTGAAAATTACTGCTAATTAGAATGCTAACAACAAGAATCAGTAATTGCAAATTATGGTCTTAATGATAAAAGTGATCCTGGAAATCACATGATAGAATTTTTAACACCAATGAGTTATTCATTGCAAATAGATTTTCTAACAATATAAAAGATGACTATATACATGGACCTCAACACAGAAACAAATTACCTGCATCTTAAAAAGAGACAGTGGGAAAACTCTATCAGCCAAAACAAGATTAGGGCAGACTGTGGCATGACTATCAACTGCTTATATGCAACTTCAGGCTGAAGCTGAAAAAAATTAAAACAAGATCATGAGAGTCAGATTAGATTATGACCTTGAGCATATTTCTCCTTGAACACATTTCTCTCTTGAGACCAACTCAAGAACATATTTAATGCATTAGACACTAATGATCAAAGACCAGAAATGTGGGCTGACATCAAGAATATCATGCGTGGCTAGATGGCAGATGGGGGAGAAGTACAGTGAAGACCTCTGCCAGTGGTGGCACAGAATACTGGATGAAGCAGTTTCAGGGACATTCACAGAACTCGGAACTACATTTAAAGGAATATTTTAAAAATTTGAAGGCTTACAGCCTGTGGAATTTGTAGCGGAAACAAGGAAATTGGTGTTTTCTGACTGGCCACCCTCAGTGGCTCCCGGAGCAGCCATCTTGGGCAAGACAGAGTGGATGAAGGATCAGAGCAGCACTCCCACTGCAGACATCTGACCCATCCTCAGAGACAAAGGTGTGAACATTCTTTTGTTTTATTTTCTTTCCTCTGTTCATTTATCCTTTGCTGTCTGTGCTCATCCATTCTGGTTACTAGAGGGTGTGCCTAAGCGAATGTTGTACTACTCATGTGCAGAGATCTGCTCAGCAGAATTTAAAGGGAAAGGTTCCACTTTAAACCAAATGACAGTGCAAAATGGCTACAGCTGGCCCTGATTTGTTAATCACTAGGAAAAAGGCCTGAATGGTTATGGAGTGGGAGAAAGACAGACTAAAACGAAAACAGACCAAAAATTCAATCCTGAGTTATGTCATAACAACAAACAATGACATTGTGAAATTTTTTAGGTGGCCTTGAAGGCAAAAAGCCAAGAGAGGGATGTTAAACAAATACTCATATTTTGCTACAGATTTTTTTTTTCTCTTCACTCTTTTCTGCGATTATAAACTATAGTATCCAATCAGTCTATTTTGCTATTCTTTAGTCCTCTTTTTTATCTTTAGGAGTCTCTTTGTCTCCTATATTACTCAAGAGAGACAGCAACTGTGATCATATAATCAAACTACAATCACATCTTATAAAATCCCACTATCTGTGCAAGAGCCGATACCAGCTGCGATACACCAGAAAGGCAGCCAGCAACTACTACAGTTACTCTTGCTTAAGTAGTAAGAAGAATGAAAAGGTAAGCCCATCTCCTGATCACATCTACCTGGAGGCAATCAGAAAACATAATAAAACATCAAAATACATTCATCTAATTATTGAGGTCACAGCTAACTTCTGAAGATTCCCAACAAACAGCTGACCATATTGTCACATGTCCAGAAACAAGATAAAGTGATGGGTAAATGAGCAGGAAATAGACTTAAACATCACATTGGGAGGAGGGCAGGCTTTTGAAAGGTCTGAGGAACAATTCAGAAAAATGATACTGAAATGTATACAAACACTTCACAGAGGGTTTGAGACTATTAAGGAAGGAGTTAGAAAAGCACTACAAGAATCAAAATAAGGTAGATACAGCATTGGAAACAATTCAAAACCTACAAAAATAGGTCCAAAAGAATAATAATAAAATATCAGAAATGAACAATACACTGAAAGGACAAAAGAGTAGAACTGAAGAGATGGAAGCCAGAACTTTTAGAAAAATCTCCCAATAATACTAAGATAGAAGAGCAAGCAGAAAAAAGAAAAAAAAAAAAAAAACAACTCCAAGGAAGGTCTAAGATTCCTGATGCACAACAAGAAGAGGAATAACTTAAGAATTATTAGCATTTCAGAGCAAGAAGAATCTCAATTCCACAGAGGAGCCATTTGAAGAACTCCTGAAAGAAAATTTTCCTAACCTCCTGAGAAGTGAAAATAAAAGCATTCAAGAAGCTCCGCAAGCCCCAGGAACGATAGGCCCCAAAAGAAAATCACTAAGACAAATAATAATCTAGTTCTCCACAATCAAAGACAAGAGGAAAACCCTGAAAGCAGCTAGGGAAAAAAGAAGTGTTACAAAAAAGCAAATCCGATTAAGCTCTGATCTCTCATCAGAAACTATGCACACAAGAAGGCAAAGGGGAGACATACATAAAACCCTGAAACAACTGACAACAAAGAATCATCTACCCAGCAAACATACCAATGAAAATCAACAGTATAATCAAAACATTGCACTAAAAAGAACAAGCAGACTAGCCTGTAATAGCTAGAGCAAGAGAAGATGCATCTTCAAAGAAAGATCAGCAAGAAAAAGCCCAAAACAAAAATGGTAGTACGATTGAGTACTACGAGAACATGCAAGAGGTTTTCCGGGAAACCATTAAGGCAAGCATTCAATTCCCTTCATGACAAATTCCCCTCCAAGACTGAAACTCAAAGTGCATATACGAGCAGGCATGTAAGCTTGCTGGTGACCATATTGGTCTACTGACCAATATGTGACCGAATGGAATGCAGAAATCATCAAGCAATGTCATTAACATCACTAGCAATTATAATTTTTCTAAAGGTAATTCAAAATTCCTGCAACAGTACATCTACAAGGAACTGTTAAACATCCAAGTCAGATACAGATGAGGACATGGAAAGAGAGGTATCATTGGTGATGTTAGATAGATCATAGTTGAAAGTAAATAATAGATTTTTCTTTTATGGAAAATTTTCAATTGTGTAGATCATGACAAGCTATGGATAAAATTGTGAAGAATAGACATTACAGAACATTTAACTGTGCTCATGTGAAACTTGTATATAGGTCAAGAGGCTGTAGTTTGAACAGAACAAGGGACACTGAATGGCTTAAAACCATGAAAGGTGTGTACTAGGGTGGTATTCTGTCATTATACGTATTCAGTCTGTACAGTGAAGAAATAATCTGAGAAGCTGGATTATATGAAGAAGAACTAGATATCAGTATTAAAGGAAGACTCCTTAAATATCTTCGATATGCAATATGATATAACCTATTTGCTGAAAACGAAGAGGACTTAAAATACTTGCTAATGAAGATAAAAGATCACCGCATTCAGTATGAGGTGCATTTCAATGTAAAAAAAGAAAGGAAAAAAAAACCTCACCACTCTACCAGTCAATAACATCATGGAAAATGGAGAAAAGTTTGAAGTTGTGAAATATTTCATTTTACTTGGATCCGCTCATGGAAGCAGCAGCTAAGAAATCATATGACATTTTGCATTAGGCAAATCTCCTACACAAAACCATTTTAAAGTGCTCAAAAACAAAGATTTTAGTTTGAAGAGTAAGGGCATCTGACACAGTCGATGGCATTTTCAGTAATCTAATGTGCATGGGAAAGTTGGGCAATGATTAACAAGGACCATAGAGTAATTGATGCATTTGAGTTATTGTGTTGGAGAAGAGTGTTAAAACTACGATGGATTGCCAGAAGAACAAATAAATTTGTGTTACGAACAGCCAGTGTATCCTTGGAATCCAGGATGGTGAGGTTTGGTTTCTCATTCTTTGAACATATTATCAGGAGATACCAGTCCCTGGAAAAAGACATCATGCTTTAGAAAGTGAAGGGTCACCAAAAAAATAAGGAAGATCCCAGTGATATTAACACAGTGGCAGCAGCAATTAGCTCAAGCATAACAATGATTGAGTGATAATGAATCCTCTTGTGTATAGGCTCACTGAGTCGAAAGAATCTTGAGGGCACCTAACAATTCAAAATAGTTGAACATTGGCAATTCCTTTGGGTACAATGACTCTGTGTACCCATTTTCTTTCAATGTTTCCTGCTTCAATCATTTTGTCTAGAAAATCATTTAATATTACAATTTGAGATGCTGACCGTGTCCTTTCTTTCTGTTTTTCTAACTCCAGGTCTTTGCACATTTCATTATAATATTTTACCTTGTGTTCTTGAGCTGTACTTTAAAACTTTCTGTTCTGTTACTTCATTATTTCCTCTAATACCTTTATCTTCTCTAGGTTCAAGTGCAAGTTTCAGCATCTCTTCTGACATCCAATTTGGGCTCTTCTTTTTCTCCTGTTTTTTTTTGTTTTTTTTTTAATATCCTTTTTGCTTACTTTATGTATGCTTAATGTCATCCTACAAATAACTCTGGTGTTTGGTCAACAGTGTCTAACGCATCTTGTGTGTTCTTGAGATGGTCTCTAAGTTCAGGTGGGATACACTTAAGGTCACAATTTAGCTCTCATATGCTTGTTTTAATATTCTTTAGTTTCATCCTTGCTTGGATATGAGCAATTAATTATCTGTTTCATCATAGGTCCCTGAACTTGTTTCGGTTGATGTTATTTTGCTCCTTTCTCCATTGGCTCTTCCTACAGATGTAGTCAATTTGATTAATATACATTCCATTAGGCCAGGTCCAGGTGTATAATCACATTTTATGTTGGTTTGGAAAATGGTATTTGCAATGAATGAGATGTTGATCTTATAAAATCCTATCCTGTATTCTCCAGCATTTTTTCCAACAACAGAACCTGAATTTTCAACTACTGAACCTTCCTGTCTGTTTCCAACCTTTGCTTTCCAATCTCAAGTAATTATCAAAGCATCTTTAATTGCATGTTTGATCAATTTCAGATTGAAAAATTTGATAGAACTCATTAATTTCATCATCTGGCTTTAGTAGTTCGCATGTAAATTCGAATAATAGTCTTATTATTTGGTCGAATTTAAAGGTATATAGATATTATATTATCACTGATAGCATTTTATTTCAATGTAGATTTTAAAATGGTCTTTTTGACTATTAATGTGATCTTATTTTGTTTCAGTTTTTCTTTCCTGCCAATACCAATCCGTTTCAGATAATTAATGCATAGGATATCAATCTTTATGCATTATATTTCATATTTGACAAATTCCAATTTTCCTAGTTTCCCATTTCATACATTCCATATTATGATTTTTAATGTATGCTTGCAATGTTTCTTTTGATTTTGAGTTGTGTTCCATTAACAAATGAAAATCCTGAAAGCTTTGCTTCTTCCATGTCTTTAAAGTCAACTCTACTTTGAGGAGGCAGGTCTTCCCCAGTCATATTTTGAGTTCACTACAACTTGAAGGGATCATTTTCTTTCATTAACTCAGACTGTGATCCACTACTACACACAATGTTTTCAGTGGTCAACGTATTCAGTCATAAGCTGGATGCTCCACTGAAACCTGTCACATAGTTGCATCTGATAGTATTTAAAATACTGATGGCAAAGCTAACATCACAATAATACATAAGCTACTACCCATAGAATAAACTGAAAGAGGAGTGGTGATTAACATGATAGATGATTTAACCTTTTTCAAATGCTGTAAACAGTTAAATTAATTCAATGAAATATGGAAATATCGCAGGTTAAGAAACCAAAAGGAGGAACATGCTCAGTATTTCTGAAGGTGAAAATAATTGAAATATGTAAGACTCTAGTTGAATTGGAAATATTTTTTTAGGAAAATATTGAATGATGCAGGAAGCATCCAAATAATGTGGAAAGAATACATAGAATCACAGTGTACCAAAAACAATTGGCTGATGCTCAAAGATTTCAGGATGTAGCATCTGAGAATCAGTGGTACTGAAAGCAGAAAGCCAGGCTGCACAGAAGACACCGGCTAAAAACAAGATTCCAGAAATTGATGAAATATGAAATGAGGTGGCTCAACAGATGGATACAATACTAGAAGCACTAACTCATCTATGTCAAGAAATTTGGAAGATAGTTATATGAGCAATAAACTACAAGTGATATATATACACACTCATTTCAAAAAAGGTCAATCCAACAAAATGTGACAATTATCAAACTATATCATTAAAACCACGTGCAAGTAAACTTTTCCTGAAGTTATTTAAAAATGGGTTGCAGTAGTACATAAATAAGGAATTGCCAGACTTTCAAGCCTCATTCAGAAGAGGATATGGAAGGAGGAATATGATAGCCAATCTCAAATGATTCTTGACTGTATGCAGAGAATATTAGAAATATTCTTACCTGTGTTCTATTGACTATGGAAATCTTCTTACCTGTGTTTTATTGACTATGTGTGAAACATAGCCAATTATGGATAACATCTCAAATAATGGGAATTCCAGAACACTAAATTGTGCTTCTATGAAACTTGTCCATACACAGACAATATTTCAAACATAACAAGAGGTTACTGGATACTTAAAAATCAGGAAAATTGTGTCAGCATTTTGCCCTTTTGCCACATTTATTCACTCTGTACAGTTAGCAAATAATCTTAGTACCTGGAGTGTTTGGTGAAGAATGTGGCATCAGGATTGGAGGAAGTTCCTTTAATAACCTAGGATATGCAGATGACATAATCTTGTTTGTTTAAAATGAAGACTTTTAAAACTTAGAAGAAATGGATACATTTTTAGAAATGCACAACCTACCTAAACTTACCCAGAGTTAAGTAGAAAATTTGAACAGACCTATAACAAAAGAATAAATTGACCAGGTCATTAAAAAACTCCCAACTACAAAAAGTTCAGGTCCAGATGGCTTCACTGGTGAGTTTTGACAAACATTCAGGAATGAGCTGTCACCAACTCCACACAAATTATTCCAGAATATAGAAAAGGATGGAAATCTACTTAATATATTCTATGACACAAGCATAAGCTTCATACCAAACCCAGGGAAAGACATCACTAAGAAAGGAAATTATAGATCAATATACCGCATGAAATATAGGTGCAAAAATTCTCAAAAAAATCGTAGCCAGCAGAATTCAACAACACATCAAATAAATAATACAGCATGATTAAATCAGATTCATACCAGGGATGCAAGGATAGGTCAATATTAGAAAAATCCATTGTAATCCACCATACAAATAAGAAAAAGGAAAGGAACTGCATGATCATATTGATTGATGCAAAAAAGTCATTTGACAAAATCCAACATCCATTCATGATGAAAACACTCAACAAAGAATTGAAGGGAAATTCCTCAACAAAATTAAGAGCATATATACAAAACCAACAGCCAACATCACTCTTAATGGAGAGAAGTTGAAAGCCTTCCCTTTGCGAAGAGGAAGCAGACAAGGATAACATTTATCACCACTCCTATTCAATATTGTTTTGGAAGTCTTAGCCAGAACTACAAGGCAAGATAGGGAAATTAAAGACATCTAAATTGGCAAAGAGGAAATAAAACTCTCTCTATTTGCAGGTTATATGATCCTATACATAGAAAACCCCAAAGACTCAGCAAAACAACAACAACAACAACAAACAACAACTGGAACTCATTGGTAGATTCAGCAAAGTGACAGGATACAAAATCAACATACAAAAATCAGTTGGATACCTCTATACTAATAATATCAGCACTGAAAAGGAAATTAGGAAAGCAATACCATTTACAATAGCCACCCAAAGGATGAAATATTTAGGAATAAATGTAACCAGAGAAACAAAGGACCTATACAAAGAAAACTACAAAAGAAGAAACCAAAAGAAACTTACAAAAATGGAAGAATATATCATACTCCTGGAGAGGAAGACTCAACATTGTGAAAATGTCAATAATGCCCAAAGCAATCTACACATATAATGTAATCACAATCCAGATTCCATTGAAATTCTTTAAAGAGGTTAAAAAAACAATTACAAACTTTATATAGAAAGGAAAGAGACCCAGAATAACAAAGCACTTCTTAAGAATTAAAAAAAAAAAAAAAAATGTTTGCAGCCTTTCACTCCCTGATTTCACAATTTACTACATGGGTACAGTAGTCAATATTGTCTGGTATGGTACAATGAAAGATACACAGATCAATGAAACAGAATTGAGAATCCAGAAATTAACCCATGCACATGCAATCAACTGATCTTTGACAAAGGGCCAAAGTACACTGAATGGAGAAGATATAGTCTCTCCCGGCAGAACTGGAAATTGATACGCAAAAGATTGAAAAAGACCTTTATCTCACACCATTTATAAAAACTGACTTAAAGACATAAATGTGAATCCCAGAATTATAAAGTTTGTCAATGAAAAAAAAGGGACAAATCAAGGACTCTAATATAGGACACACAGACTACCAAACATTGCAAAAATTACACAAACAAAAGAAGACAAAACAAAAGATTGGGACATTCTGAAAATTAGAAACTTATCTGCATCAAAAGATTTCGCCAAAAAAGTAAAAAGGGAGCCCACAAAATGGGGAAAAAATCTTTTGTAATGACATATCAATCAAGGGACTAATTTCTAAAATCTATAGGAAACTACAACACCTCTACAAGAAAAAGACAAATCACCCAATTAAAAAAATGGAAAAAGGACATGAACAGATCATTCACTAAGGAAGAGATTCTGGCAGTCAATAAACATATGAAGAAATGTTCATGATCATTAGCCATTAGAGAAGTGTAAATTAAAACAACAATGAGATATCACCTAACACCAGCAATAACAGCAAAGTTCCAAAATTAGAGGACCATAAATTCTGGCAAGGTGAGACTTGGACCCACCTGCATTGCTAGTGAGAATGCAAAATGGTCCAAGGCTCTGGAAAACAGTATTGCACTTCTTCAGAAATTTGGAAATATATATACCTTATCAGCCAGCAATTCTTCAACTTGATGTATATCCATAAGAAATATGAGCTATACAAGGAGTAGATGTATGCACACCAATATTCAGAGCAGCACCATTCACAATAACAGAATGCTGGAAACACCCTAAGTGGCCATCAAAGGAAGAATGGATAAACCAACTTTGGTACATATACACAATAGAATATTATGCTAACTTGAAGAATAAAAAGGAAGCTGAAAACACCATATAACATGGATGAACCTTGAGGATATCATGCTGAGTGAAATTAGTCAGTCACAAAAGGACAAATATTGCATAAGACCATTATTATAAAAGCTTAAGAAAAGATACTCATACTAAAACAGAAAAAATAAAAAAGGTAACTCAGGCTTTATGTGAGTTTCCATTGACCAATCAACTAGTGATAGCATAGTTTCTCTCATTTCTTCAAGCTTTTTATTCTTAATAGATTTGACTGACATATAGTGTTTGTCAGAAAAGAAAATCATACATGGATTCAAGGAGCCATTCATCTAGCTTCTTTTGAAAAAGTCAAGTAGAGGAAGTCTATTAAAACTTAAAAGTATTTTATAAATCTAAATTTGAATAAAATTTATTAATAAAATATGCTGCTTATTCAAACTTAACTGAAACACCAAGATATAAAGGTTGTTGTTGTTGTTAGGTGCCATAGAGTTGGTACTGACTCAAAGAAACTTTATGCACAGCAGAACAAAACACTGCCGGATCCTGGGCCAACCTCACTATCATTGCCATGCTTGAGCCCATTGATGCTGTCACTTGGCCAATCCATCTCGCTGGGGACCTTCCTCTTTTTCTCTGACCATCCACCTTACCAAACATGATAGGTCTTCTCCAGGGACTGGGCCTCCTGACAATATGTCTGAAGTATGAGAGACTAAGTTTGGCCATACTGGCCATCAAGGAGCACTCTGGCTGCATTTCTTCCAACATGGATATATTGGTTCTTTTGACATGCTATGGCACTTTCAATATTCTCCTCCAACACCATAACTCAAAAGCATCAATTCTACGGTCTTCCTTATTCACTGTCCAGCTTTTGCATGCATATGAGATATTGAAAATACCATGGCTTAGGTCAGGTGGACCTTAGTCCTCAAGCTGACATCTTTGCTCTTCAACACTTTAAAAAGGTCTTGTGCAGCATATTTGACTAACACAATACGTCATTTATTTCTTGACTGCTGCTTCCACAAGGGTTGATAGTTGATCCAAGAAGATTGAAGTCCTTGAAAACTTAAAACTTATCTCCGTTGATAAGAATGTTGTTTATTGGTCAAGTGGTGTGGATTTTTGTTTTCTTTATATTGAGATGAAATCCATACCAAAGGATGTGTTCTTTGATATTCACCAGGAAATATTTTAAGTCTTCTTCACTTTCAGCAAGCATAGTTGTATCATCTGCACATCACAGGTTGTTAATGAGTCTTCCTCCAATCCTGATGCCATGTTTTTCTTCATATAACCCAGTTTTTTTGGATTATTTGCTCACCATACAGATTGAGTAATTATAGTGAAAGAATATAACCCTGTTGCACACCTTTCTTAATTTTAACCCATTCTGTGTTACCATGTTCTGTTTGAACAACTGCCTCTTGGTCCATGTGGATTCATCATGAGCACAATTAAGTGTTTCAGAATATTCATACTCCACAAAGTTTTCCATAGCTTGTCATGATCCACACAATTGAAAGCACAGGTAAACATCTTTCTGATATTCACTTCTTTCAGTCAAGATCCATCAGACATCAGCGATGATATCCCTCGTCCCACATCCTCTTCTGAATCTGGCTTGAACCTCTGGAACTTTTCTGTTAATATATGCTTGTAGCCGTTTCTGTATTACTTTTAGTAAAACTTTACTCACAAGGGATATCAAAGAGATTGTCTGATGATTTCTGCATTCCAATGGGTCACTTCTCTTTGGAATGGGCACA
>NW_006408586.1:13994978-13996310 GCF_000296735.1 Chrysochloris asiatica
GATTGCATGTTTGATCAATTTCAGATTGAAGACGTTGGTAGAATTCTTCTATTTCATCCTCACTGGCTTCAGTGTTTGGTGCATAAATTTGAATAATAGTGGTATTAACTGGGCTTCCCCGTAGATGTATGGATATTATCCTATCACAAACTTTATTGTACTTAATGACTGATCTGGATATATTCTTTTTGACAGTGAATGCATGACCATTTCTCTTCAATTTGTCATTCCCAGCATAGAAAACCATGTGGTTGTCAGATTCAAAATGGCCAATACCAGTCCATTTCAGCTCACTAATGCCTAAGATATCAATGTTTATGCCTTCCCTTTCATTTCTGATGACTAATCGTTTTCATAGATCCATACTTCCTACATTGCATGTTCCAATTATTAATGGATGTTTACAGTTGTTTCTCTTCAATTTGAGTTGTGCCCCATCATCAAATGAAGGGCTTTACTCCTACAGGCTTTGCTCCATTCGTGTCATCACGGTCACCTCTAGTTTGAGGAGGCAGCTCTTCCCAGTTACATTTTGAGTACCTTCCAACCTGAATGGCTCATTTTCTGGCATTATATCTGACAGTGTTTCTCTGCTATTCAAAAGGTTTTCAGTGACTAAATATTAAGAAGTAATTCATCACTCCTTCTTCCTAGTCTGTTCTATAAAATTATCAAATTTCAAAAGGAAAATGCAAATTCAAAATAGTAAGGTGTACATTATATTTTATACATAGATTTATCTATTGACCTTATTTTTTTTCTTTGGTCTCACAGCTGTCGTAGCTGTTGGTCACTAAAATTGTGCTTTACATGTTGCAAATTTGAAGTTCTAATTGGATATGATTAATGTGAGTATATTACTAATTACTAATTATGCAAACAACTTAATGTTTTGAAGGATTTAGATTAATGTACCCTGAAATAATTTAATTAACATTAATTTTTGAAATAATGATTTTGATTAAGCAATACTGGTGGTGGTGATGATTGTGGTGTGCTTTTGAGCCAGTCCAACTCACAGTTCTAAGGAGTCCTGGTGATGTACTGATTACACATTGGGATGCTAATAGAAAGGTCAGCAGTTCGAAACTACCAACCCCTCCATGGGAGAAAGACGAGGCTTTCTGCTCCTATAAAGAATTATAAGCTTCTTTAGAACTATACTACAAAGAATCATATTATGCAATTAAAAACTATTCAGGGGTCTGTTGTTGTCAGGTGCCATCGAGTCAGAACTGACTCATAGCAACCCCATGCACAGCAGAACGAAACAATGTCTGATCCTGGGCCAACCTCACTACCACTGCCACACTTGGCTCCATCAATGATGCC
>NW_006408586.1:13997995-14004301 GCF_000296735.1 Chrysochloris asiatica
CAATTCTTCCATTTGCTTTAGCTTCTCTACACTGTAGAGCAAGTTTCAGAGTCTTCTCTGACAGGGGTCTACTACTGGAGAAAAGATGTGACAATCTGCTCCTGTAAAAATTGTTGTTGTTAAGTGCTGTCAAATCAGTTCTTACCCATAGCAACCCTGTATAGGGTTTTCAAGGAGCAGCTGGTGAGCTTGAACCAGCAACCTTGTGGTTCAAACCAACTTTGCAGTCCAGCATGTTAGTCCACAGCACCATACCAGGACTCCCCTGTAAAGATTATTACACAGGATGAGTATTTCTACTATGAGGCAAATCTAGTATGGCAAATAAGGTTGCCATTAATCAAAATCAACATGATAACAAATAGCGACAAAAACAACATGCTCCTTTTTAGAGAAGAAAGTAAACAATCCAATAATTAAATATTTTCTGGAATGAGGATTGGAAAAGCAAATTCACAAAGAAAGACACTTTTTGTTTTACCTAGATTACTTCTGTCTATTTATTTCCCATAACATTATTTGTTATAGCCACATGAATCACTTTTCAATATTTTATTAAATAAATAATCTCATTTGTTCATCTATTTAATTTTTAATCTATTAATCCATTCAATTAATATTTCTCAACTTGTTACCCTAGTTACATATTGAGTACTAAGATATAAACGTGTTTAACACACACACACAAATTTTTGCCATTTTAATTTACTTCAACTCATTGCAACCCTAAAGAGCAGAACCAAACTGCCCCATAGTGATTGCAAGGTTGTAAATCTTTACCAAAGGAGCCTGACACATCTTTCTCCAACAGAGCTCCTGCCAACAGAGCTCCTGGTGTAATTAAACTGCCAACATTTCAGTTAGCTAGCAGTTGAGTACTTTATCCACTGGCCACCAGATCTTCAGTTCATATAAATGTATAGCTAATTGACTAGCAATGGAATCCTGGAATGGTGCTTTAGGATAAGCACTGGACTGTAAATTCATTTTAAATGCAAGGTCAGCAGTTCAAAATCACTTGCCACTCCTTTACAAACTCTATAGAAGGTCATTATGAATTAGAACTGATTTAATGAGACTTAACTACAATAATAAAAACACTAGACTAGCAATAAAATATTTCAAATAAATATTTAGACATTTGAATAATAAATATACATGTTTTTGTTCTGTTTTATATATCATGTATTTGTTTTATTGTTATACAAAGACACAATTACATGATGTTTTCCTTGAAATTTTTGTACTTTTATCAAACAGATTTAACTTTTCAGAATTCTGAGAAGAAACTAGAAAAGGTGATTGACAGAAAGTTAAGAAATATTTTTTTCAATAAAAACAGACTCAGAAAGAATAGATTTTTTTTTTTTTACAGTTGAAAGAAGGTCATTTATTTTCATGGTCATAATTATCAGCACAAAATGAAATCCACTACTAAAAAAAAAGAAAACACACACCCTGAGGTCACATGCCTTGCTGACAGTGTGTCAACAACATCATCTTCATGTACAGGGTAAATACTCTAAGTATCTAGACCATATCACAGTTTAATAATCAATTCAACAATTCAATCACCAGTTGTTAAGTACCTAGACACAATGGAAAATTAAAAAATGCATACAAGAATCTCTGCTTTTAAGGAGTTTTACAGAAGGAGGTATTAAAAAACACCAAGAGGAACACAGGACCGTATGAGATCAGTGCCATAAGAGATGTTAAAACTGTTATTGGAAGGGGGCATCAGAGGAGACTAATATCACATTCAGTTGGGAGAATCAGAAGAGGATCTGTAGAAAATGTGGTATATGAGCTGTATTTGAGGACCTGGGTGGATATTGGCAGACTGGTATGTAGAGAAGGAACACTGTAGGTAGAAAGAATAGTGTGGGCCAAAACAAGGCCATGGGAAACTTCACAGCATGCCTAAGGAGACAACAGCAATCCAGTTTTGCTGGTATGTGGAGTTTTTTCAAGTAGGAACAGTATGATAAAATGCTGAAAATTATATAGGGATTATATTTTTAATTATTTTCAGTGACAAGCTAAGATTTCTGATTTATAATCTCTATCATGGTAGCTATATTTATCTACATCAACAAAATATGCAGTTACTTGCAAAGAGATATGATCATTTCATTTTGATGATTTCTTAGAGAAAAACAAATGGTTTCTAGGCAATGTTATCACCTTGATATAACAAATATCCTAGCAGCAACCTATAGGAGATTGTCCTCCTTTGCATGCAATTAAATCACTTCCTTTAAGGTCTTTTATTTTTTTTTTCTATACAGGGACCTCTTTCCACTCCCATCTGCAACCCCAGAAATTTTTGTGGCACCTGATCAGATTACCTACTGCCAGAGTCAATTTTGACTCATAACGACCTTATAGGACAGAATAGAACCACGCCATGGGTTTTTTAAGACTATAAAACTTTACAGAAGCAGACGGCTTCACATTTCTCCCTAGGAGCAGCGGGTTTGAATTGGTGACCTTCCAGTTAGCAGCCTAGTACTTAACCCACTGTGCCACCAGGATTCCTTCTGATTAGTTTGTTGTAGTTGTTAAGTGTCATGGAGTCAGTTCTGACTCATAGTGACTCTGTATAGGGTTTCTGAGGAGTGGCTGGTGGATTTAAACCATCAAACTTGCAGTTCAAGCCAATCTTATAGTCCAGTGCTTATCTTATAACACCACATCAGGACTCAGTTTAGGCAAGTCCAATTTAGGATGTCCAGCCAAAGCAGTAGGTGTGAAACTAAGATACAGAACCTTGAAAAGTGAGAGAGATGGTGGTAGAAGCAGTGAACAATATTGTGGAAATGTTACCATCTAAGAAGTACTATAAGTCTTCAAAATGAGTTCCTGGTCGTTTTGAAGACTTATAGTAATTTAAAGAGCAACTAGAAGGGCCTCAGAACCCACAGTGCCTGATCAAGGCCATCTTTTTAAGTTCTTGTTTATTCTCGAGGGATTCCTTAATAGAAAGACATTTCATCTTTATTTATTTAAAGTCCTGCTGAGTCTGAGGCTACTAAAGCCATGGTTGGACTGAGGTGAGGTTCTCTTTCTGCCCAAGGAATCTTGTTGGGTTTTGGTTGTGCCCAACAGGAGCTTCTCCCATGCAATGTAGATTCACAGATACTAAGGAATGGTTGTGTTAGGTAACCAAGCCAAAGAAGAAAGCTACATAGAATCAACCATGGCGAGTTTAGAATAGCAAAGATGCCTTGGCCATACTTTCTGCAGCTGGTTAGTCTTTCAGCTGAGAGTGAGACTTCCTTCGTAGGAAGTCATGGATAGCAGTCGTGAGCTCCCATGTCACACTGGGCTTTAATATGACCAAGGAACCCCCACGGTATATCAGGGACACCTTTCAGCCATGAGTGTCCCACACATCTGGGACAGAGGCCCACAGAATAAGCATGCTCTGCCAGCCAACATGAGACTGCATACTGGCAATCAGCACAATAAGAGGATACAGAACTAGGCAGGTGATTATTCCAATGACGTTTCCAGACACAAAGGCAAGAACCCAATGGGGTAGGCCTTATTCTTCCAGACCTTTCTGCATAGGGTCCTTGAAAGAGAAGTACAGAGCACTCCCCAGGTGGTTCCTGATGAGGACAAGCCAGAAACCCCAATAGAAGCTTAGTGACAACTGCCCTAAAGCCCATAAAAGTTGAATTTGATGAGGCTGCTGAAGACACTCTGGAAGTGGGCTTGCTTGCAGTCACATATATTCAATAGTGGGATACATTATGCACTATTTCAAAGGGGCTGAGTGCCACAGCATCTATCACACCAGATATGAGCCCTGATGCCCAGCAGTATACCGGGGAGTGTGGCCTAACAGGGGAAATGGAGTCCAGCAGACTATGGGTCCCAAACAGTAGAGTCCTTTGCAATGTCTTGAAGAGAAAATAGGGGCAGATTCTGTGGTAGAAGTATTGAGGACCTTCATGCCAAAGCTGTCTCACTGTCATTAACATTATTGCAGCATGGATCTGTTGCCAGAATACAGCCTTACAAATAGGAAAGGTCAGAAAATAAACATAATGTTGGAAATGGCCCCAAAGGCATAGGCCAGCTTTTCATTCCTTGAAGTTCTGCTTGCGTCCGATGCTGGAGCTCCTTCGCATGACAGCGGTTCTATTCCCCCATACTGAAGACAACTGGGAGCAGATGGAAGAAAGGGTAAAATGCAAATCTGTCAGGTCCAGACTTCTCAGCTGCAATTGACTCAACTCCAGTTCCTGAGCGGGTCTGCCACAGCCCCCACTGCCCAATAATAGATTTTTAAAAATCTATTATTCTTGTTGTTGCTAGGTGCTATTAAGTCAAGTCCAGTTCATAATGACTCTATGCACAACAGAATGGAATAGCACCAGTTCCTGCACCATCTTCATAAATGTTATATTTGAGCCCACTTTTGCTGTCACTGTATCATTCCATCTGGAGATCGTCCTCTTTTTCATTAAAAGGACATTTACAATTTGAAATAATATGCCACAGCAGTATTTTCTGATTTGTATTTTTTAGTGCATTTAAAGTAAAATTAAATTGATTACAATAAGTATTTGCACAAAATATCCAGAACACAGCTTGAATATAGGATAAGTAGCATATATGTTTTGTGCTCAGTCTACAAAAAATAAAATAAAATAAAAGTCATGTTTATTTCTTTGAGTGTTTCATTCTCTTAAACATCATCTCTTATTTTTTAAAGAATAATTTCAACAGGTTTTATGAAAATGGTTCTATCAGCAGTTTCATATATTTATCCTATGTCAATGGTTTGTCCAGCAGTTTTATATATTTGTCAAACCTCCTCACATAATCTACGTTTAGCTTTAATGAAATTTTTGTTACCAAAATTATAATAATTACTCTAAGAATTGTGTTTCTAAACTGTTACAGCCTAAAATGTGAAAGGATAGACTTATTCAGAAACAAATGGCAAGTCCTTCCTCTCTGCCTGTATCTCATTTTTCAAAATCATATTCCAGCTACTCTGTAATGCAATCATCATGCTGAGACTGCCAGTAATAACTCTCACTAGTCAAGTGCCTTCTTTGAATAGCTGCTTGACAAAATTTTAAATCCTATATTTCTCTGAAGGATAACAAATAATGACTGTAACTATAGAAACATTTGAAATCTTAATGAGATACCTTAAAATGACATTTACATGATACCAGCAGTGTGCCAACAAACAGTGGCCATTTCCTACCATCAGGCACTTTCCTTTTCTGAACATCTATTAAACATCAAAGACATAATGTATTCTATATACACAACATTAATACATACCAACAAAGAGAAAAGAAACCTTACATTTGAGAATATAGATCTAGAAAAATCTTGAACATGTTCCTATAAGTGTATATAATAACACCAAAATAAATCTTGGTATGCTAATTCAATTCTCTACAGTTTAGTGTTTCAGGCATAAATTGTTTTATAGACCAATGTAAATTATGAAAATTTAAATGATGAATTTAAGATTTATGGATCAAAATTCTTTTGTAACTAATTTATATTTCATATGGTTATTCAAAGCCAAATTTATAGACCTATTAATTATTGCTAAAAAGTCCATAATTCATAGATTGAAGAACCTGATAAAAATGAAGAAAAAAAAATTGAGGTTGAGGATACAGGATTATACTTTATCCTATAAAATGAGTATGATAGAAAATTATGCTTAGCATTCTAGTTAAATAATTCTCATCATCTCTATATTGATTGGATATAGTCTGATTGATCCCATTATATTTGCTTAATAATTATGAATTTCTGCCATAAATATACTTAGAAAAGGGAGAATTATATCAATGTTAATTAAGTTACCAGGTTTATCAATCTTAAGTTTTATCATCATTTTCATTTTTCTCTTATTCAGGTCTCTATCATCTTTATATTATCTTGAAAATCTTTGCATTTTATTGTGATTCTCTTTTTCAAAATATTTTATATAAGTGAGAATATTTTCTGTTGTTTTGTTGTTGTTGTTGTTGCTGTTTAAAAGATAACTTTGAGGAAGAACAAACAAGATGGTGGATTGGATAGAAGTGCAGTAAGGAGCTCGGTCAGCAACAACACAGAATACAGAACTAAGCAGGCTCAGGGGATGGTCCCAAAACTCTGAACCACATATAAAGGAATATTTATAAAGCTGGAAGGTTTACAGCTAGGGTAATTTGTAGCAGAAGCAAAAAATCCATTGCTTTCTAATTCAAGATGCTCAGCTGCTCCAGGAGCCACCATCTTTGCTGGGACCAAGCAGGGGAAGGATCAGAGCAG
>NW_006408586.1:14008016-14009307 GCF_000296735.1 Chrysochloris asiatica
ACATGGAAGGGATTATAATCATTGTAATGAAACAAGGTGTATGATTTGTTGAGTGTAAAACTGATGATATGCCCTATAAACTTTCACTCAATCCACAATAAAAAACTTTTAAACATAAAAATAAAAGATAAGTTTGAAGACATGCAGACCAGCCCTGAGCAGTTAGGAGAACAGAAGATACTTCCTGAAAGAAAGATGAGCAGGAAAAATAAAAAATAAAAGCAAAAACTGCTGTCTGTTTGACTATTACAAAAACAAGCGAGTTGTTCCCTGGGGAACCATCAAATCAAGCATCAAGTCCTTTCAGGACAAAATTCCCTCCAAGAATGAAACTCAAAGGGAAGACACAAGCAGACATGTAAGCTAGCTGGTGACCATGTTGGTTTACCTGTGAGAGGAAGTGGGGGAAAGTCAGTAATGGAGATATGGGCTGAGTTCAACTATATTCTATAGACACCTGTCAATCTCGATATGAGAGAGAGAAGAGGAAGGACTGATTGGTCCAAGGTTTGGGGAGACTTGGAAACACCTGTAACAACCAACCCTGGCACAGGTCTTTTCTGACATTACACCATTCTGTGTCCCTTTGCTGTTCGAATAATTGCCTTTTGATCTATGTACAGGTTCCTCATGAGCATAATTGTTGTATTTACTGTTCATTCATATTTATTGCTTAAAATATTTAATATTGTGTATTATATTTTATTGTGTCACGTGTCAGCTTATAATATTGTGGTAGCCTTCATGTTTCTGTGATGTGATAAAATATGCCACTGGCATTTAAATTACTTCAGGATCACCCCTAGTTGACATGCTTCAGACTAAGTGCTTTTAGTGCTTCCAGACTAAGATAGACTAGGAAAAAGGATAGACAGGTCACTTCTAAAATATTTGTCACTAAAAGCATTATGAACATTGCTTTGATATTGTGTCTGAAAATCAGTCCCTTAGGTTACAAGGTATTAAAAATATTACTAGGGAAGTATGACTTCTATACAACAGAGTTAACCTTAAAGGCACAGAGCTTAGCTTTTGGGACCTTCATTTGGGGATGGGGCATGATTCAAAATGAGAAGAACAGCTGAAAATACCCATTGAAAGTCATATGTGGAATACAAAAAGTATAAATCTAGAAAACTTGGAAATTGTCACAAATTAAATTGAACACATAAAGATCCATATCTACTAAGAAGCTGAAATGGACAAATATTGGTCATTTTGAATTGGACAATCATATGACTTACTGAGCCAGGAATTACAAATGTAATAAGAATGGTCCTGCATACTTTGT
>NW_006408586.1:14013630-14014463 GCF_000296735.1 Chrysochloris asiatica
TTTTAATATGTCACAGTCATCTGTTTTGTCTTCTAGTGTTTGTGCTAATTTTTCAGTGTTTGATAGTTTTTTTGTGCACTTAGGGCCCTTAAATTTACCCCTATTTCTTCATTGATGACGTGCATAGTTCTTTATATCTTTGCTGTGTTAGTTTTTGTATATAGTGTGAGTTAATGTTTCATTCTTTTGCAAATTAATTTCCAATTTCACCAGTGTCTGCTGAAGAGGTTATCTCCATGCCTTCAATGTATTTTAGCCCTTTGTCAAAGATCAGTTGACTGTATGTGGATGGAATAACTCCTACGATCTCAATTCTGTTTCATTGATATCTTTCATTGTATCAATACCAGGCTGCATTGACCAAAGTAGCCATATAGTAAAGTTTGAAATCAGGGAGTGAGACACCTACAGCTTTGTTCTTCTTCTTAAGCAGTGCTTGCTTATCTGAGGACTCTTTCACTTCCAAACAATATTTGTAGTAGTTTGTTTGTTTGTTTGTTTGTTTGTTTTTAAATCTCTTTACAAAGTGTTAAATATTTGTATTGAGATTGCATTATATCTATAGATTACTTTGGGTAGGATTGACATTTTTCACAATGTCAAGTCTTCCCATTCAAGAGTATGATCTATTCTTTTATTTTTGTAAATCTTTTTTAGTTTTTTAGTGTTTTATAGTTTGTGGCGTATAGATCTCTGGTTTTTCTGGTTAGATTTTTCCTAAATATTTCATCCTTTGGGTGGCTGTTGTACATGATATTATTTTCTAATCTCCTTTTCAGAGCTGTCATTATTAGTATAGAGGAATCCAACTGATTTTTGTATGTTGATCTTGT
>NW_006408586.1:14014563-14019964 GCF_000296735.1 Chrysochloris asiatica
AAAATAAAAATCAGGGAAGTGTGGAAGATAGCAGACTAAGATATGCTCACTATATATAACCTCTATAAAAAGTTATCAAATGAAACAGATATGAATGGTAATCCTGGAATGCTAAACTACAGAGAAAAAGGATAGGGAAGTCGATTGAATATAACTTGAAGAAGGCAAACAAGAGCTGTAAAAAAAAAGAAACAGATGGGTAATCTGTCAGCTGATCTGTTGAGGTGTGGCCATTTTGAATTTCTATAAGCAGGGTTCCATGGAGACATGGTCTAACATCACAAACACAATCTGTTGGCTGATTGGACATGAGAAATGTGGGATTTTCTATTGTTCCCCCCATCATCATGCTCCACCCTCACACACCCTGTTGCAGAGCCTGCCCTGTATAGTCTCTCCACTGCCTGAGGTTAGAGTTGTACTACCCCCTTATGTGGAATTCTGGTACAGTGCTGTGGGTTAATGCACAGGACTTCAAAGTCAGTTTAATCTGCATGGTTGATAGTTCAAGCTCACCAGCCCTTCCACAGAAACTCTATGCAGGGTTGCTATGTGTCAGAACTGACTCAGTGACACTTAACAACAACAACAACAACAAACAACCCTCTTGTCTGTAGGAATATGAACTCAGCCTCATCAGACCAGCAGAACATGTAGTGCAGTGTCATGGCAACCTATGGGAGGGGAAGAACACTTTCTATAAACAACCATCATTCACCAGTTGTCTTCTGGCTCAGAAAGCCTCTTTCAGGATTAAGCTCTGTGACCTCGGTAACACTTTGACCCAGTAAGTACCACTTCAAGATCAGGTTCCTTAAAACCAAACAATATCTAAGACTGCAGCAACTCCATCTAGAAGTAGGCTTCCCACGACCTTAGCCCATACCACCTCTTGAAACCTCCCCTATTCCTCCAACATATACATTCACCAGAGTTTCTTGGCCTGAAGAGGGAGTCCACCCATATGAGAAAATTTTCATGTAAAATAAATTAAAGGAATTTGTAAAAACCATACTAACCACATAAGAAATAATGAAGGGAATAGAACCTACAATAGTAGACAACAAAATGAATTGACAACATGACCCAAGAGTTGATGCAAATATAAAGGCACCCAAAGAAAAACAAACCTACAAGGTTGAAAATGGGTAGAGAAATCAATTTTTAGTAAAGATAATTGCAAAGTAAAAAGAAGAGACAGTGTAGCTACAGAAATTACTAATGGAAATTAAGTAGAGTCCAAGGTAGAACAGACTGTTTTAAACTTGGGAAGAAATTAATACAATTGTTACTGGGGAAAGAAGAAGGTTATATACAATTGAATAGACATTCAGGCTGAACAGGTGTGGGACGAAGAGTAGCATATACCCCAAAAAATACATCGATTTGACAAAAGATATTTGTGCATGGGTGTTTACATTTGCTGGAAATATATCCAGGAAAGAGTCATGGTGTGACACTGTAGGTTTAGCACTGGATGGCTAACAGAAAGATCTGTGGTTCAAACATGCCAGTTGCACCCAGGAAAATCTATACACGGTTGCTGTTGAGCCAGAACAAATTTGACAACACTTAACAATAGACAACAACATCCTTGAATGTGGAGGAATATATATACAAGACAAAGATATGAAAACTTACTAGATATAACATTTTGAGGGAATGAGTAACTGGGCCTGAAAAAATATTATGATTTCTAGGGACACCAAGGTTAATTGACGTAGTCCACAAATACAATGTTCTACATCCTACTTTGGTAATTAGTGACTTATTAGGTGCCATGAAGTTGTACCAACCAACCCATAGCTACCCTAAGCACAACAGAAAGGAACAATGCCTGACTCAGTACCAACTTCACAATTATTGCTACATTTCTGCGCATTGGTGCTGCCACTGTGCCATTGCATCCAGTTGGGGGGGGGGGCTCTTTCTCTTTTCCTCCAACCCCCCACTTTGCTGAACATGATACCTTTCTCCAGAGACTGGCACCTCCTGATAATATGTCCGAAGCATGAGAGACAAAGTTTAACAATCTTGGATTTCAAGGATCATTCTGGCTTAACTTTTTCCAACATAGAATTGTTTATTCCTTTGGCAGTCCATGACACTTTTAATATTTCTGTCCAACACCATAACTCCAATTATCTTCTACAATCTTCACTATTCAATATTCACATGCATATGAGATTATTGAAAATACCATGGCTTGGGTCAGGTGCATTTTTGTCCGCAAACTGTTACCTTTTTTCTTGAACACTTTAAAGAGGATGTGTGAAACAGATTTGCCTAATGCAATAAGTCATTTAATTTTGTGACTGCTGGTTCCATGAGTGTTGATTTTTGATTCCCACAAAATGAAGTCTTTGACAACTTCAATCTTTTTTCCATTTATATGGATGATGTTTATTGGTCAAGTGGTGAGGATTTTCATTTTATTTACATTGAGATGCAACCTATATCAAAGGCTTTGGTCTTTTATCTTAATCACTAAGTATTTGAAATTCTCTTTACTTTCAGCAAGCACGGTTATATCATCTGTGTATTGCAGGCTGTTAACGAGTCTTCCTCCAATTCTGATGCCACGTTTTTCTTCATATAATCTAGCTTCTCAGACTATTTGTTCAGCATACAGATTGATAAGTGTTGTAAAGAATACAAACCTGGCACACAACTTTTCTAATTTTAAAGCATTAGGTGTACCTTTGTTCTGTTTGCACAACTGCCTCTTGGCCTATGTACAGGTTCCTCCTGAGCACAATTATCTACTCATTCTTTGCATTGTTGTTCAAAGCTTGTCATGATCCACACAATCCAAACTCTTTGTGTAGCAGAAAATCACATGTTATCATCCTTATGGCATTCTCTGCTTTCAGTCAAGATCAGTCTGACATCAACAATAATATACCTCATTCAACATCCTCGTCTTCATCGGGCTTAAACCATAGGCAGTTCTCTGTCAATGTGCAATTGTTGTCATTTTGAATTATCATTAGCAAAATTTTACTTTCATGAGACATTAATGATGTTTTCAAAAACCATGATTTCTGCTTTCTTTGGGATCACCTATCTTTGGAATGGGAATAAATATTGATTCCTTCCAGTTAGTTGTCTTCCAAATTTCTTGGCATAGATGAGTGAGTGCCTCCGGCTCTGCATAAGTTTTTTGGAAGATTTCAATTTGTATTTCATCAATTCCAGAAGCCATGCTCTTTGTCAATTACTTGAATGCACCTTGGACTTTTTCCTTTAGGATCATTGGCTCTTGATCATTTGCTACTTCTTGAAATGATTGAACATTGATGATTTCTTTTTGATACAGTGACTGTGTGTTCCTTCCACCTTCTTTTGATGCTTGTTGTACTATTCAATATTTTGCCATAGAAGCAAGCCTTCAATATTGTAACTTGATGCTTGTATTTTTCTTCATTTCCCTCAGCTTGACAAATGCTGAGCCCGTTCTTCTCATTTTTGTTTCCTAACTCAATGTTTTTGCACATTTCTAAAATAATATTTTACTTTATCTTCTTGGGCTACTCTTTAAAATTTTCCATTCAGCTCATTTACTTTCTCCTTCCTTTGATTTTTTTTTCTTTTCTTTTCTTTTTTTTTAGCATTTCTATGCTGGAGAGCAAGTTTCAGTCTCTTCTGACATCCATTTCAAGCTTTTCCTTTTTTCTTGTCTTCTTGATGACCTTTTGCTTTCTTTCTGTGTGATATTACTGATGTCATCCCATAACTCTTCTGGTCCTCAATATTTAGTGTATAATGCATAAAATTTGATCTTTAAATGATGTATAAATTCAGACGGGATATGTTTAAGGTCATATATTATTGGCTCTCATAGACTTGTTTCAATTTTCTTCACCTTCAGTCTTGAACTTGCATATAAGCAATTGATGGTCTGTTCCACAGTCTGTCCCTCACCTTGTTTTGGCTGATGATATGGAGCTTTCTCACCAACTCTTTCCCCAACTATATTCAATTTTATTTCTGTGTATTGCATCTGGTGAAGTCCCTATGTATGTCATTTTTTATTCTGTTTAAAAAATGTATTTTAAATGAAGAAGTCATTGGTGTTTCAAAATTCTCTCCTGTGATTTCCAGCATGTTTCTATTACCAAGCCATATTTTGGTGATAGAAATTACTGAATCTTCCTTTTTGTTTCCAACCTTTGCATTCCAATCACTAGTAGTTATTTATACATCTTGATGGCATACTTGACCAATTTTGGACTGAAGAAGTTGGTAATATTCTTCAATTTTATCATCACTGGCTTTAATGATTGATGCATAAATTTCAAGAATAATGATATTTGTGATTAGAGTCTTAAAGTATTGTGATCAGTCATCTAAGATGCAACTATTGGTCTCTCCTGTATAAAGGAAAGAAGAGTAAAGAAAATCTAAAATACATGAAAAGTAAAATACATTAGTTCAGTAGGCTAATAGAACATGTGACCATCGGACTAGGTGGTACTTAAACCAGAAGCATGAAATCATATCTGGTTACCACTGTCTACTCTTCTGGATAGGATTACATTAGATGGTACTTGATAGAGAAAATGCTGAACAAAACTCAAAGTTATAAAAGAGACAAGGTTTAGTATTTGGTTTGAGACTGATAGAACCCTCAAGGCTATAGCCCTTAGTCTCCCTTCATATCTAGAATAGAACTCACCCCTGTGGCTCAGTTTTCAACCAAACAGTAGGCGGCTTAATAAGGAATAATAACATTAGTGACGTATGCACATCTTAGAATACAACCAATGGAGAGCGAAAGGACTGCAATTACCAAAGGACAAAGTTCAGAATGGGTAGAAAAGAAGGAGGGATGGAAACAGGGACTGTAGGGAGGAACTAGGATACCTGATGTTATATTAAAGTGATTGCTGGCACTTAACAATAGCAACAATAACAATCAGTGAGATAAAAAATATATATGTGTATGAATTGTATAATATAAAACTTATAACCTATTCCATAAATTTTCATCTAATTACCAACAAAATGCTTTAAAAATAAAGCAAAGATCAAAATGGATGTTAGAAGTGACTCTAAAACTTGCTATTGAAGATAAAGAGAATGGAATGAATTATGATATAAGGGAACTCAACAGAAAGTTTCAATGGACAGTTCAAGAAGACAAAGCAAAAGCCTATAATGAAATGGGTAATGATCTGGAGTTAGAAAATAGCAAGGAAAGAACAAGCTGAACAAACTGAGAAAAAAAAAAAAATCAAGCTTTGACTTGAAATATTGAAGGATTCAATGAGCAACATATTGAATGTTATAGGAAAAATTAAAAAAAAAAAGAAATAAGAAATACACAGTCACTGTAACAAAATGAATTGATTGATGTTCAACCATTTTATGAGCTAGCATATTATCAAGAACCTATGGA
>NW_006408586.1:14020064-14020665 GCF_000296735.1 Chrysochloris asiatica
GTATAGAGGAATCCAACTGATTTTTGTATGTTGATCTTGTGCACTGCCAATTTGCTGAATCTTCCATTGATTTCCAGTAATTTTTTTGCTGTGTCTTTGTGATTTTCCATATATAGGATATCATCTGCAAATACAGATTTACTTCTTCCCTGCCAATTTTAATGCCTTTAATTTCCTTATCTTGCCTTATATCTCTAGTAAAGACTTCCAACCCAATATTAAATAAGAGTGTTGATAAAGGACATCCTTCTCTGGTTCATGTTTGCAATAGGAACTCTTTGAGTTTCTCTCCATTGAGAGTGATGTAGGCTGTTCGTTTTGTATATTTGCTATTAATTATGCTTTGGAATTTCACTTCAATTCCTATTTTACTGAACATTTTCATCAGGAATGGATGTTGGATTTTGTCAAATGTGTTTTCTGCCTCAATTAATATGATCATGTGGCTCTTTTCCTTTTTTTATTTCTAAGGTGAATTGCATTTATTGTTTTTCTAGTATTGAACCATTCTTGCATCCCTTGTATTAGTCCCACTTGGTCGTGATATATTATTATTTTTTTATGTGTTGTTGAATATTGTTGGTTAGGATTTTGTTGAGAA
>NW_006408586.1:14022670-14025644 GCF_000296735.1 Chrysochloris asiatica
TCCCGTGGAGCAGCTGGTAGTTTCTAACCGCTGACCTTAAGGTTCGCAGCCCGATTTGTAACCACTACGCTACCAGAGCTCCTGAGTATGTTCAAAATTTGGAAGACAGCTACCTAATCAAACAAATGAAGAAAATCCATGTTTGTTCTTATTTCATAGAAAGGTGACCCATGTGCTGTTTTCTCAACTGTTTAATTAACTAAGTTTAA
The DNA here is from genome assembly GCF_000296735.1 of Chrysochloris asiatica. NCBI lineage: Eukaryota > Metazoa > Chordata > Mammalia > Afrosoricida > Chrysochloridae > Chrysochloris > Chrysochloris asiatica. The sequence continues at coordinate 14,022,880 of NW_006408586.1, forward strand.
CTGTGTAAACAACACATTTTGCTTACTCATACATTTATCATAATACAGCTTACGAGGTAAGGCTAGCATAATTCTCTGATCATGGTTCCACAGACCACAGACAACCATAAAGTTGTTGGTTTGCTTTGGGCTCTTTCCTTAATCTTTGGTTCTCTTCTAACATCATAGGATCTTTGCCTGAATTCGTTTACTTGTAGCTTGATGAAGTTGCTTTCTTCTTCAAGGCTCACAAAAGAGAGATTCTCTGATTTATTCTGTCTCTGTTAAATAAATTATTTGATTAGGTAAAGTTCTCACATGTTAATCTTTCTTTGATAGAGTTAAAATCAACTAATTTCTGTCCTAAACATACCTATAAATTTTCTTCATCATTTTCAAGCAACAGAACATAATCATGGGGAAGCTATCTCATAGATTTGTCGTATTCTACTGGTTAGAAGCAAGTTCCAGGTCTTGGCCACACCAAGGGCATAGGAATATACAAGAACATGGATTATGAATGATCATATTATTTTCTTCAGCACAACCCATAATAGAATATATTCAATACTACAGCAAATACCTTCTCAGACTTTACCAAATTCCTGTCTGACTGACGTTCATCTTTTTATAATAAATTATAAAAAGATTAATGCAAAGACTTCATTTGTGTGTTTGACAATATTTGTTAACTTTTTCATTTAAAAAATAATTTCCATGCTCATACTGGCTGATTAGTTCTTTCTGGAGGGCTTTGTTGGCACTGCTGCAGTGCCTTACAGAGTTCACCTATTGTTTTCAAACACACCAGATATTTCTCCTCAGAAATCCTAGACAGGGTCCCTATGAGTCGGAATCAAGTTGATGGCACTTAACAACAACACCATCCATAATACAGAAATAGACAATTTGAGAACATTATAAAGTCATATGTGATTTTAGAGCATTTAAGATTTTAGAGCCTACATGACAATTGCCAATAGAATCGTTAGTAAGTTTTGAAGCTCACCTTATAAAGATATTTTTATGTTGATCACCATCCATTTATTTTCTATAATGTCACAAGAGATTTCAATTTGTGGTTTTACTACTTTTTTTATTAGTATTCTTGTGTTATATGCTCATTGAAGTATTTTTAAGTACACTTTTTATATTGTGAATAGAATGAATTTGTCTTTTCCATATCCTATATTAGATCTTTTGTTGTTGTTTTAAGTGCTATTGAGTTAGTTCTGACTCATAGTGACCCTGTATAAGGTTTCCAAGGAGAAGCTGGTGGGTTTTAACTGCCAATCTTGTTGTTTTCAGTCCAGTGGTGGTCCTACAGTGCCATACCAGGAGTTCTTACTGCTGTCTTAAAGTAGTTTTACATTTCCATTCATACTAGTTTGATTTTCTTTTATGTCTGTTAGTGGTCACTCCTGCATTATTATTTGTCTTAATTTACTATATTGACCCTAGAATTTTGTTTGCCTATCTTAAATTTAAATATATAAAAAGGATTGATTAATTGCATATTTTTAAACATCATGGCAAAAATTTCAGAAGAAATTTTCACAATTTGTTAATTGATACTGTAGTAATGTTGCTGTTTTGGTTTTCTCCTATTCATTGCCATTTTCATTCTTCTTTCTTTTCTTTTTTCATTTTGTAGAACCTGATATATATTACAATCTACTTATCTTTGAATGCTACAATAGTATAATTGTTTACTGAAATAGCTGTTTTTCAGCAGGATGAAAGTCATGTTATAGAATTAGAGGATTTTTTTTTTCTATAATGAATCAAGAGTACATATGTGAGTAATTTTAGCTTATTTTTCTGCAAGAAATAACAATTATAGGTTACTAACAGTGCAACATGTTTCTTTCCCATCACTAAGCCACACTAAATATTTCTGCTAATCACTTCTCTATGGGGTTGCTCATTCATTGCCAACTTCTTGTTTCTTATAGACATCACAAGTGGTTGGAAGGAGAACATTTCTGCTATAATCATAGTATACATTTTGTGCAAAGAAGTAATTATAGCTTTGAATATTGATAAGCATTCCTTAGTTTGAAGAACTTCATTGTAAGAGTTGTCATTGATTTGCCTTATCAGCATCCTCCCAAAGCATAATTGAAATTTAATTCTTCTTAAAACCCATTACTCATATAATATGATGCTAGACTATGAAAATATCCTATCACTATTTCAAATGAAGTTTGCAATTGATATATTTTACCCTGTTTAATTTTATAAGATTTATAGAAGGAGAATAATGACGTTTGAGTATACATCACTATTTACCTCTATTGAATTTAGCCCATGCAAACCTCCCTAAGACTTCCCCTATCTTCCTTATTTTCCACCCATTCCCCTACTTGTGTATTGCCCTGACCTTCCTTGTATATTGCCCTCCCCATTACCTGAGCTATCATGTGACTATCCTCTAACCTGTGCCTTATTGTCCTCCCTTCCATCTCTGGTAACCATCAAAGAATTTTTCTTTGGTATGGAAATCTTTTCTTAAGCTTTTACAATAATGGTCCTTAGCATAATGTCCTCTAGGTTCATTCATGTTATCAGGTGTTTTGCAGCTTCCTTGGTATTCTTCTAGGTAACATAGTATTCCATTGTGTGTACATACCAAAGTTTGTTATCCATTCTTCCATTGATGGGTACTTCTACTGTCTCCATCTTTTTGCTATTATGAATAGTACTGTGGTAAAATTTAGTGTGCATATATCTATCAGTATTTCTTGGGATGTTGTTGGTTTGCTTTGGGCTTCAGTACTGACTCA
>NW_006408586.1:14031980-14037251 GCF_000296735.1 Chrysochloris asiatica
AAAATCTCCCACTATTTTTGTAGATTTGTCTATTCCTTTCTTCAGTTCTATTAGAGTTTGCTTTAAGTATTTTAGGGATCTTTCATTGGGAACATAGATAGTTATTATGGTTATGTCCTCTTTTTCAATTGACCCTTTAATCATGAAATAATGTTCTTCTTTGTCTCTTATATTTGGCTTTTGCCTTAAATCATGTTTTGTCAGAGATTAATATTGCCACTCCTGTTCATTTTTTATTGCAATTAGCTTGGTATATATTTTTTCCCAACCTTTAATTTAAAATCTCTTTTTGTCTTTGTGTTTAAGTTGTGTCTCATGTATACAGCATACTGAAGGATCCTATCTTCTTATCCATTCTGACAATCACTGTTTCTTAACTTGTGCATTTATTCCATTGTCATTCATGTAATATCAATAGGTATGAATTTATTGCTATTATTATTCTCGATTTTTTTTGTGTGTGTGATGCTGCTGGTTTCCTTATTCTACATGACTTCCTGTGCTGTGTTCCTATTGTTTTGTTTTCTGTGCTATTTCTTGTCAATTTCTTCATAGTTTTAATGTTTCCATGTTCTTCTTGGATTTTCCTTTCCTTTGTATGTTGTGAAGTATTAAATTTCTTTGATATTCTCCTATATGCTTTTAATTTCTTCCTTCTTTTAAAACAGTCTGCTTTTCCCTGAAATCTGCCTGACCTCCTCACCACTGAGATCTCTGTTTCTATATTTTTATCTTCTTTTGCACTGTTATTGTTTTCATCATAGACTGAGCGCCCAGATTTCATTCTTGTGGTTTTGTTCTGTTCTGAACTCTTCCATCTCTAGACTGAGCTCCTGATGGTGTTGCCATATATGTCAATCTCTGGTTTTTGGCTGCTCTTGGTGGTTTTGCAGTTCAAAAAACCTGTAGTATGTTTTCAAGTGCTGGCTTGACTTTAACAAAATCCCATAATTTCTGCTTATCCTGGAATGTTCATATTTCACTGTCACATTTGGTTGACATCTTTACTGGGTAAATGATTCTTGGTTGGCAGGTGGTTTTTTTGTTTTGTTTTGTTTTGCTTTTTCTCTTAGGGTTTTATATGTGTCTTTGCATTGTCTTTTTGGTGGCATGGTTTCTGCTGAGATTTCAGAGCCTAATCTTTTTGTTTTCTTTTTTTAATTTATCAATTATTTAATGAGGTTCTTTCTTTGCAAAAAATCTAGAATATTAATTTGTCAGGATAAATCCCATTTGTGAGAGCAAACACAGCAAGCAGGTAACCTTGGAGCTGGGGAATGGCTTTCAGTTTTGGCATAATTTGTGAGTTCATGGCTTTCTGATCCATTTTGCACTGCTCTGTAATCTTGTATTTCTCTTTCTCAGTGTCAAAGATATTGCCTTCTTGGTGTCTGGTATTTCACAGCTTCTGCTTGAATTAAGCATCCATGAGACGTTTGGGGATCTTCACACCATTGGTATCAATTTTGGTGGAGGCTGCAATGACAAATTTCTTGTGTGTTCTACACAGACGAACTTGATTGAGGGACAGAGGTCCAGTCACAAGGAAGAAACCACTGGCCAGTTGCTTCAGGAAAACCACTTTCTTGCCTCAATGGCACCTGGTAAGGATGATCAGAATGGTCCCGGGAGTGATGATGGAACACAGTCTTCTGACATACTTACTAAAGGGTCTTTTTTGCCGTGGCTCAACAGCTTCTGTGGCACATCTTCAGTTGGTTGATACCTATGCATTTTGTGCAGTTTAATCACTCGGGTACCACCAGTCTTGTCACCACCAACTGGCATTGTGACAGTAGCAACAACCTTCTCCTTCTTCTTCTTTTCAACCCTGGATTTAGCAGCTGAATACTTCCTCTGGTACATGGCCTTTCTGGAATACATGGCCTATCGTGAATACCTGACAATTCCTCAGACTGGGACAACATTTCGGCTGCAGTGCAGGTTCTCCTGCTTGGGCTTTTACCCTTGAGGTTAGCCTTCTTAGCTTTGCCACTGGCATCTGTTTTTTTAAGTTCAGGCTTCTTCTTCTTGGTAGCCAGATTCTCAGCCTTTTCACCCACCATCTTGCAAGATGGAAAATATAATTAAATCCTCCAGCTTCTGGTCTATCTTTAGAGCCTAATCTTATTGATTTGCCTTCGTAGGTAACACTTCTTTTTACAGTAGCTGCTTTCATGATTCTTTCCTTGCCTTTGGTTTTGGAGAGTTTGATTATCTTATTTCTTGGTGATTTTCTTTTGGGGTCTTTCTTACCTGGTGTTCATTCAATTCCATGAGTGCTTATATTTTCATATTTCAGGATTTTAAGAAAAATTTCTCCCAGCAGCTCTTTGATTATCTCTTCTATGGTTTTCTTTGATCCTTCCTGTTCTGGAACATCCATAGATTATTCCTATTGAAATTGGCCCACATGAATCTTAGGTTTTCTTCAGAATTTTTTTCAATCTGTCTCATCAGTCTTGATAGATTAGCCTTCAAGCTCACTCATTCTGGCTTCCATCCCTTCAATTCTATTCCTTTGCCCTTTCAGAGAATTTTCCATTTCTGATATTGTAGCATTGATTATTTGGACCTCTTTTTGCAGGTATTATATCATCTCTAATGCTGTAGCTACTTCTTGATTGTTCCTGTAGCACTTTTCTGACTTTCTTCTTATTTTCTTTAACCTTTCTATGGAACATGAGTATGCACCTCAATATCATTCTCCTGAATTACTTGTTGGGAAGTTCCAAAGCCTCTGCTCCTTTAATGCAAATTCCAGCTCTTCCTCTTGATCATTTGTTTGAGGTACTCTGTGTTGTTTCTGCACATAAGCAGATTTTTTAATGTTGCTTTTTAGGCATTGTGGTGTTGTTGAACTTGTAATAATTAGATGACTGTATATTGGTGTATTCTTAAGATCTCTCCAATTGCCTCCTGGTAAATATGATCAGGAGATGGGCTTCTCTTTTCACTGCTGCTACAGGTTAATTTAGAGTACTTTTAGCAGTTGTTGGTTGTAGATGCTGCTTTGGTGTATACCAGCTGTACTGGCTCTTGTCCAGATGATCAGGTGTCATAGGGTGTGATTGTAGCTTGTCTGAATAGCTGCAATTGCTGTCTCTTGGTGAATAAGACAAGAAGAGAAAACCTCACCTCACCTCCACTGATGAATGTGTGCTGAACAACAACAACAAAAAATAGATGAGACAGTAAAGTCCAAAATCTACAACAACAACAAAAATGGCAAAAGAGTAAGCATTAAGTGCCACATAATGGTCTCTTGCCTTTAAAGCTGCCTGAGAAATTTCAAGATGTTCCTGTTGCACCTCATCATTTAACTCAAGGTTTTCTTTTTGGCCTTTTTTTCTCCTATTTTTCCCCATCTCCCCTCAAGTCTGTTCATGAGAACCATATGGAGCTGGCCAGACCCATTTTATAAGACATTCCTATTGCAAGTTCTTCTTGTTGAGTCCTGCCCTCCCTTGTTCGATTCTGCACCCAGTGGTCCTTGATGTGCAGATCCTTCTGTGTGCATAGCAGAATCATCCTTGTGGTTGTCCACTCATTCAAGTATCCCCTCTGGTCCCCAGAATGGGGGTGAGCAGACAGAGGAAAATAAAAGAACAAAAAAAGGAATACTTGCACCTTTGTCTCTGCTGATCTGTCAGAGTTCTGCAATGGGACTGTTTTCTTGAATATCTACTCACTTCCATTCAAAATTGTTGTGCCAGGGCTCATTGGTTGCAGCAAATCAAAAGTTACCTCTTGTCTTGCTTCTTCTCTAGATCTTTCCCCAATCATCTTTTGGTACTTTCTGTATCATTATATATTATGTCCAAAGAATCCTGCAGTGTTGCACATCTAGGTATGAGTTTTAACTAAGTTCTTTCAGCTTGAGAAATGCTGATGTGATGATACAAGATTTAGATTTATTGTATCATAATTTTTAACCACCTGACTATAATATAATATAAATCATTTTTCCTTATATTAAATAAAGATTTTAATTTATAGTATTTTCAAATATTGCCATGCTGCCATCCTTCCCATTAATTTTTCTTTTTTAATGTAGTATTTTTTAGTCTGTTGCGTTGTCTAAATCCCTACTGCACATCTCATAACTTTTACCTTTTTAGCATATTTTTTGAGCATTAGTGGTAACTTCCTCTTCAAGAGCTGACTTGCTGTAATATTCCACAGTTGTTCACTATCTAACTTGTACTATTTATTGTATTTCTATTTTTAACATCATTTTTCACTTAAAATAATTTTTAAAATCTTATTTTCAGAAACTCTTATTGCATCCTTCACACTCTTATCTCAAATGCTATTTTTAATATTTAATTTATTTTTATTCAATAATTTTGCTATCATACATAGGGGAGATTAAATCCTTTCATTAGACAATTTGGAAAGATCACTTTCATCTAGTTTGTTTTTTTCTCATATTTTGGAATTTGGTATGCAAACTCCTTTGGAAAACATTTTTATTAAATATATATATATTGCTATTGCTGTCGTTAAGTGCCGTGGAGTGAGTACCCACTCATAGCTACCACACACACATGTATATGTGTGTAGTGCAAGGTCAATTTGAATCACAAGGTTGATGGTTCAAACTCACCAGACATTCCTCAGAAACCCTCTATTGGGTTGCTATGAGTTGGAACCAGTTCAATGGAACTTAACAACAAAAACAAATTTTATGTATGTATAGTAATTTTCTTTTTCTCTGTGTGTTTGTGTTTGTTTTAATAAACTCCTAACCAACAGATTTGTCATTTGTTTTCCTTATGCCACCAGTTCACTTGACCAAAGCGTATGGTGAAATTTTTAAAATTATACAATGAAGTAAATTATGGAGTCTTGGTGTGACACTGTGGGATAAAGCACTGGACCATAAGGTTATTTTGAACCACAAAGTCAGCAGTTCAATCTCACTAGTCACTCATGGCAAACACTATAGAGACCCACTATGAATCATAACTTACTCGACAGCATTTAACAACACAACAGATGTTGTCTTTAAGCTCTATATTGATATTAGGGTTATCCCTGAACAAATTGTGGAACTAAATTATATCTTATTTAAATTCCATGACCTAATAAATGGGCCCATATATATACTTCAATGTAAAGAAAATACAAATATTTACAAATTGATAAAAAATTCCACATTGAAAAATGGAGAAAATATTGAAGTTTTTAAATATTTCATTTTACTTGGATCTACATCAATACTTGTAGATTCATCTGTCAAGAAATCAAGGATTATATTGAAGCCGG
>NW_006408586.1:14042921-14044051 GCF_000296735.1 Chrysochloris asiatica
GGAAAATTGGAAGTTGTCAAAAATAAAATGGAACGCATCAACATCAATATCTTAGGCATTAGTGAGCTGAAATGGACTGGTATTGGCCATTTTGAATCTGGCAAACACATGGTTTACTATGAGGGAATGACAAATTGAAAAGGAATGGTGTTACATTCATTGTCAAAAAGAACACATCCAAATCAGTCATGAGGTACAATGCTATAAGTGACAGGATAATATCCATGCGTCTACAGGGAAGCCCAGTTAATCCTACTACTATTAATATTTATGTACCAACCACTAGGGCCAGTGAAGATGAAATAGAATTCTACCAACTTCTTTAATTTGAAATCGATCAAACATGCAATCAAGATATATTGCTCATTACTGGTGATTGGAATGCAAAGGTTGGGAGCAAAGAGGAAGGACTAGTAGTTGGAAATTTTGAACTTGTTGATAGAAATGATACTGGAGAACGAATGATAGATTTCTGCAAGACAAATGATTTGCTTATTTCAAACACCTTCTTTAGATGGCATAACAGACGACTATACACATGGACCTCACCAGATGGAACACATAGAAATCAAATTGACTACATCTGTGGAAAGAGAAGATGTAAAAGCTCCACATCATCCGAGAAAACAAAGCCGGGGCAGACTGTGGAACAGACCATCAATTACTGATTTGCAAATTCAAACTGAAGCTGAAGATAATGAAAACAAGTCCATGAGAACCAAAATATGACCTTGAATTTATCCCACCTGAATTTAGAGATCATCTGAAGAACAAATTTGATACATTAAACACTAAAGACTGAAGACCAAAAGAGTTGTGGGATGACATCAAGAACATCATAAGTGAAGAGAGCAAAAAAGTCATTAAGAAGACAAGAAAGAAGGAAAAGGTCAAAATGGATGTCAGAAGACACTCTGAAACTTTCTCTCCAGTGTAGAGATGCTAAAGCAAATGGAATAATTGAAGAGGTCCAAAGCTGAACAGAAAATTTCAAAGATCAGCTTGAGAAGATAAAACCAAATACTATAATAAAATATGCAAAGATTTAGAATTAGAAAACCAAAAAGAAGAACACAGTCAGCATTTCTCAAACTGGGGGAACTGAAGAAAAAATTCAAGCCTCGACTTTC
>NW_006408586.1:14044151-14049630 GCF_000296735.1 Chrysochloris asiatica
ATGGAGTCTTGGTGTGACACTGTGGGATAAAGCACTGGACCATAAGGTTATTTTGAACCACAAAGTCAGCAGTTCAATCTCACTAGTCACTCATGGCAAACACTATAGAGACCCACTATGAATCATAACTTACTCGACAGCATTTAACAACACAACAGATGTTGTCTTTAAGCTCTATATTGATATTAGGGTTATCCCTGAACAAATTGTGGAACTAAATTATATCTTATTTAAATTCCATGACCTAATAAATGGGCCCATATATATACTTCAATGTAAAGAAAATACAAATATTTACAAATTGATAAAAAATTCCACATTGAAAAATGGAGAAAATATTGAAGTTTTTAAATATTTCATTTTACTTGGATCTACATCAATACTTGTAGATTCATCTGTCAAGAAATCAAGGATTATATTGAAGCCGGAAAATTTGCTGCAAAAGACCTCTTTAAAGTGTTAAAGAACAAAGATGTCAGTTTGCAGACTAAAGTGAACTTGACTCAAGCCATGGTATTTTCAATTGTATCATATGTATGTGAAAGTTGGGCTATGAATAGAAAATTGATGAATTTCAATTACGGTGTTCAGAAAGAATATTGAAACCACTATATGATCTACTAGAAGAATGAACACATCCCTTTTTGAAGTATGGCTGGATTACTTCTTAGAAGCAGCAATGGCAAGAATTTGTCTCTCATGTTTTGGACATATTTTAAGTCAGGAACAATCCCTGGTGAAAGATATCATGCTTGGTAAGATAAATGGTAAAGGGGAAATAAGAAAACACCCAATGATATATATTGACACAGTAGCAGCAACATTGGGTTAAAAAATAACAATTGAGATGATGGTGCAGGATTTATCATTGTTTCCTTTTGTACAGAGGGTCACTGTGATTCAGCATGTACTGGATGGTACATGGCAACAAAGAAAAACATGAGCTTCTAAAAGTTCATCTCAATCAATTTTCCCACAAACATTTTGAAGCCCTGTTATGTGTGTATGTACATATCTATCCAACACTTTTCCAAACTTCACTTAATTCACTCAATTTTTTAAAATACCTACATTATTACTTGTTGTCACTAACCACTCCCCCCCCAAAAAAAAAGACAAAAATTCAAAGAAAATTTTCAATTTAACCAAAAGTGTTGAAAAGCAAATTCAGTGTTCATCATTTGTTTTGCAATGTATTGTTAAAGACGCAGCAAGAATCTTAAGCAGTGAAAGTAGCATCACCCAGTTCCTTCCCTAGGAACTATATTTAGGAAAAAGTCACCATAGTATTCAACTGCGTCTGAGAAAACTCTGTATTATTGTAACTTCTATTTGATATGATTTTTTTTTTATTATTTTGGGGGTATGGAAATCATAAAAAATATTCCCCATGTAAGTTAATGGTAATTATTTCTTCTCTTTATACCATTTGGCTTACAAAATGTTTGATAGAAACATTCTCTGTTCAGATAGCTGGAGAAAATATTATATCGCATCCCATAAACATAGTTTGTACATACATGCAAAAATCAATATTCCTATAGTCCCAATAAAATCCTAAAACAGTCTGATATAATATTGAACATTATATCAAGTGTTAGTGTTTGCTATAGACCAAAACTAAATAAATGTTTGGGAGAATATGTCATTTGTATTCCACATTGTGTATAACACTGAACTTCTTGAAGTGTTTATTATTCGGGATTAACTACATTACCTTTTAATGGAATCATAAATCTTTAATTACAGTTCAATATGTTGCTGACTTAAATTGCTTTGGACTGAAACAATTCTATTACATATAGAGTATGAAGAAGCAATTTCTTTCCCTAAAATAAATGTTCTAATTTTCAAAAAAAAAAAAAAAAAAATAGATACACATTGCAGTACATGTTGTTATAGAGAGAATATCAGTAACACATTATATTCCTTAGCAAAAAGAAGCGTACCACTGCTATGTGTCATTATTCACATGTCTTTAAAATATAAATAAATGAATAAATAAAATCAGAAAGAGGAGAGGACACTAATGATCAATGATTTAAACCATTAACCATTGATTTAAACCATTGATCAAAACCATTGTAATGTTAAACACAAGACAAAACCAAAAATTATCCTCTTCAAGCATGCACACAAAGTTAAAATAGACTAGACATACTTAAAAGGGTACTTTAAATATCCTTAATTTTTGTATTTATGTGTATTTAACTCAATTCCTTTTCAACTGGATATTTATGTGTGTGCATTTACATGATTTAATAGACACATTAGTTATTTAAATGCAAATAAAAGACTAATCAATGCAAATAATTTTGATGAAACAGAGAGAAGAAAATATTTTAAATATTTAAATATAAATAATATAGACCCTAAATTGATTATAATGTTCACATTAAATTTTTGTAACTTTTTAAAGTTAGAAACTTTTCTCAGTTTCAATATTGTAAAATAAATGTGGGAATAATAATAAAAAGTTGATAATAAGAACTGATTAAAATATCAGTGTACCATGCTCCATAGCATAATATCTGGATTAGAATAAAGTTACAAATATGAAGTTCTATACATATTGCAAATAATCATAATGTAAAACCATCATGGAATATTGTTTCAGGGTATATTATATGGTGTGGTTTTGGTATTTTTTTCATTGACTGGATGATGTAAATTATATATCTTTTACATCTTTTCAACTTTGTAGAACTGAACCATTTTACATGAAAAGTGTGGTTTGTTATATTTCTGACTTACAGTGGTATTTTTTTTTTTTTTTTCCTGTCTCTGGATTCTTATTTTGAAAAAAAAAATGCACCTTTTTTAATACCAATGAATATAGCATTCAGTTTACATTTTTTAAATGCTGAAAGAGAAATTCCATAAGAAAAAATATTTATAGAGACCATCATATGTCCACCACTCATCTGCAACTTTGTCATATTGTGTTACCATGCCATGCATGTTACAGTGATGCACAGGCCAACAGGATTTTAAAGCAGAAGTGTCACTCAGGGTGCGGTGTTTTCAGGGGAACTTTCATGCTAACACTGACAAGGTAAAAAGAGAGGCAGACTACTTCTATATGTTTATCTACAGTAAACCTTATGAATAGTATTGAATATGGTCAAATATAGTGTTAGAAGAAGAAAACTTGAAAAGCTCCAGAATATTGCCATACTGCCAGAATATGAGTCCCACAGGTTGGAAGGCACACAAAATACAACTGGAAAAGGACTGGCTTTTCAAAATAGAGATGACCTTGATCACATTAATGTAACAAGCATGTTGTTGTTAAGTGCCTTCAAGTTGGTACCAACTCATAGCAACACTGTATAGGGTTTCTGAGGAGTGGCTCGTGAACTTGAACCACCGACCTTATAGTTCAAAGTGACCTTAACCAAAAATGTGACACCAGGATACATAACAATCATGTTTGTTGTTGTTAGGTGCCATTGAGTCAGTACAGACTCATACTGACCCTAAATATAACAGAATGAAACACTGCCCAGTCCTGGGCCAACCTCACCATTGTTTCCACGTTTTAGCTCATTGATGCGGCCATTTTATTTGCTGACAGAACATAAATGAAACTTAGGAAAAATTGCTGTAAACTTCCATTAATAATCATAACATGGAATGTACAAAGTAGGAATATAGGAAATTATAAAAAGTGAAATGGAACATCTAAAGATAAATATTCTAGACATTGGTGGTGATGTTAATTATGTGTCTTGGAGTCAGTTCTGAAAAAATCTCACCTCAGAGAAGCTGGGTTATATGAAGAAAATCATGGCATCAGAGTTTGAGAAAGACTCATTAATACTCTGTGATATGCAGATGATGCAAACTTGCTTGCTGAAAGCAATGAGGACTTAAATACTTACTGATGAAGATTAAAGATGATAGCCTTCATTATGCATTGCATCTCAATATAAAGAAAACAAAAATCCTTACCACGGGACCAATAAACAACATTCATATTAGGAGAAAAGATTAAAGTTGTCAGACTTCATTTTGCTTGAATCAGTCATCAGCACTCATGAAACAGCAGTCAAGAAATCAAAGAATGGACAAAAAAAAAAAAAAAAAGAAGGAAATCAAAAGATGTATTACATTAAACAAAGTTGCTTCACAAGACCTCTTTAAAGTGTTGAAGAACAAAGATGGCAGTTTAAGTATTAAGGTGCACCTGACCCAAACCGGGGTATTCTCAATGACCTCATATGCAGGAAAGACCAGTCGCTGGAGAAGGATATCATGTTCGGTAAGGTGGAGGGTCAGAGAAAAAGAGGAAGACCCCCAGAGAGATGGATTGGCAAAGTGGCGGTATCAATGGGCTCAAGGGGGGGCAACAATAGTGAGGTTGGTCTGGGATCAGGCAGTGTTTCGTTCTGCTGTGCATAAGGTCGCTATCAGTTCGTACCAACTTGATGACACCTAACAACAACAACAACAACTACATATACATGCAAAATCTAGACGGTGTAAGAAGACTGTAGAAGAATTCATGTATTTGAATATGGTGTTGGAGGAGAACATTGACAGTACCAAAAGTACAAATGTCTGTGTTGAAAGAAGTACAGCCAGTGTGCTCCTTGGAAGCCAGATACCAGACTTCATCTTTCATACTTTGGGCATATTACCAGGAGGGTCTAGTCCCTGGAGAATGAAGTCGTGTTTGTTAAAGTGGGAGGTCGGAGAAAAAGAGGAAGACCCCTAACAAGATGGATTGGCACATTGGCAGCATCGATGGGCTTAGGTGTCGCAATACTTGTGAACTTAGCCAAGGACCGGGCAGTGTTTCTTTCACTTTTGGAAAAGGTTGCTATAAATCAGTATTAACTTGATAGTACCTAACAACAAAAACAATATTTGATAATGAATTTGATGCCATTCTCTTTAGTTTGCCATTCCTGGCCTAGTAGACCGTATGATAGTCTGATTAAAAGAACAAAAGGCCAATACCTGTTCATTTCAGCTCATTAATGCGTAGGATATCAACCTTTACTCATCATATTTCATTTTTAATGATTTTTACATTTCATGGTTTCATACATCCTACATTCCATGTTCTGGTTGTTAATGAACATTTCTAGCTATTTCTTCTCATTTTGAGTTGTGCTCCATTAGCAAAATAAGTTCTCTTAAATTTTGGTACATTCACATCATTAAGTTAAATTCTACTTTGATTAAGCAGCTCTTCCCAAGTAGTATTTTGAGTGCTTTCCAGTATGAGGGGATCATCTTCCTACACTATAACTACTATTCATAATATCACAAGCACACAAAAGCACCACAGTATGACAAACTGAAAGACAAACAGTAGAATGAATTTATGAGTTAAAATTAAAAAGAAATTAATACAGGTATTCGTAACATCAAGGACACTTCTAAAAGCATTATGAACCCAAATGTTTGTCAAACACACCCTAAGAACAAATAATCTCCAAGAATCAATAAGTAATTTTGTCAAAGGTAC
>NW_006408586.1:14054095-14057803 GCF_000296735.1 Chrysochloris asiatica
TGCTCCTTGGAGACCAGGATGGCTAAACTTCGTCTCTCATACTTTGGACATACTGTAAGGAGGGAACAGTCACTGGAAAAGGATGTCATGCTGGGTAAGATGGAGGGTCAGAGAAAATTAGGAAGATCCCCAGTGAGATGGATCGACCAGTTGGCATCATTGATGGCATCAAGTGTAGAGGCAATAGTGAGGTTGGCCCAGGATCGGACATTGTTTCGTTCTTCTGTGCATGGGGTCGCTATGAGTCGGTTTCCGACTCGATGGCACCTGACAACAACAACAACAACAACAACAACATGTGACATTATATAATCCTTTATTAAGGCATTCTTTTTTTTTTATTGTTTCCAGTGTACTCATAATTGTTCACTGAAATATTTTTAATAAAACTGTTTTTAAATCTTTCTCAGATGATAATATATTTTATTTATTATTTATGACTGTCCCCCTCCACCCCATTTTTAACTCCTTGAGAGTAGAAACTTATGTTTTATTCATTGATATATCCAAGTCACCTAGAGTAATTTGGCTATCTTTTGAGATGACATCAAGTTAGTTTCCATCATACTGACCCTATGTGCCACAGAATGAAACAGTGCCTAGACTTTCACCATCCTCACATCCATTTCTATGTTCAAGCCCCTTGATTTAGTCACTGTGTCTCTCTCTATACTGTTTAGTGTCTTCTATTTTTTCACTTATCCTTTGACAAGCTGGACGTCCTTCTCAAGAAACTGTTCTTTCATGATAAAATGTCCAAAATACATAACACAAAGTCTGACCATAATCTCTTCTAGGGAGGATTCTAGCTACTTCTTCTAAAACAGATTTGTTCATTCTTCTGTGAGTCCGTGGTATATTCTTCAACAACACCATAATTAAAAGGCATTTTTTTTTCCCCCTCTGGCCTTTTTCATTCATTGTAAAGTGTTCACATGCATATGAGGCAACTGAAAATACAGTGGCCTGGGTCAGGGGCAATTTAATCCTAAAAGTAACATTCTTGCTTTTTAACACTTTAAAGAGATTATTTGCAGAAGATTTGCCCAATGCAATACGTTGTTTGATTTCCTGACTGCTGCTTCATTGGCATTGATAGTGGACCCAAGTAAAAATTAATCCTTGACAAATTCAGTTTTTTCTCTATTTATGGTGTTACTACTTAATAGTCCTTTTGTGAGGGTTCTGTTTTCTTCATACTGGTAGTTAATCCATACAAAAGGCCTTTTCAATTTCTCATTCCTGATGTAGTTTTTGTTGTTGTTAAGTGCCATTGTCTCAGTTCTGACTCATAGCATCCCAGTATAGGGTTTCTGAGGAGCATTTCGTGAGTATGTGCTGCTGATCTTATGGTTGGCGACCCAGAGCTGATCCTACAGTGCCACACTAAACCATATGATTATCTGTTTCAATATGGCCAATGTCAATTCATTTCAGCTGACTAATACCTATAATGGAGTCCTGGTGTGGTGCAATAGGACAGGAACTGGATCTTAACTTCAGTTTAAACAAAGGTCGGCAGTTTAAACTCACCTCAGAAACCCTATGTAAGGTCACTGTGAGTTGGAACTGACTCAATGGCACCTAACAACAATAGCAATACCTATGTTATTTATATTTAAGTATTTCAATGTTCTTTTCATTACTGATGGCTTCCAATCTTCCAAGTTTCATACTTGGCACACTCTGCATTCCAATTATTAATCAATGTTTTCAGGTGCTTCTTCTCAATTTGAGATGTGCGGCATCAGCACATAATATCCCAAAAGTTTCACTCATCTATGCCATCAAGGTCAACTCTATTTTGAAGAGGAAATTCTCCCCCACTTTTATTTTGAGTGCTTTCCAACCTTTAGGTCTCAACTCCAGATATTACATGAAATAATATTCCATTGCTATTTATAAGTTCTTCAGTGACTAATTTTTCATAAATGCACTGCCTTTTTATTCTTCTTTGACTATTTTAATCTGAATGTTCCACTGAAGCGAATCTATGGTGCCCTACTGGCATTTGAAATATCTTTGGCATAGCATCCAGCACCAAAACAGCAAGCTTGCCATCAGAGTACCACATACTGACAGAATAAGTGATGGACTTGTAGCATACACACAGTACATAATTATTGAGGAAGTGCAAGACAATACATGGAAAAACAAAGCTGTAAAATGTGCTGCACATATTTTATAAATCCCCAAGGGCAAAACTCTTCTTCACCAAGTGATTTTGTCCTAGTTCATGAGAAAGTCAGCACTCTGTGACATAAGAGTTCTTTCTTACTTACAGGTAAAGCAAGAACAAATCTAGGACACTCTTCTATATATGAATTTTTCAATTGTGCTGATCCCTCCACAACTGTTCTTTGGAAACCCTCTACAGGGTCACTATGAATTAAAACCAACTCAATTTACTTAACAAAAACAACAAGCTTTTCTAAAAAGCAATACAGAAACTTTAAAAAGGTATTTCTTCTGTTATTATTTTCAATCAAAACCCCTAATTTTCATTCACTATGGGCACAAAATGGGAGTATGCATAGATATTAAAAAAATTTTTTTCTGCTTATGAGGTCCAAAGTATCCATTGTTAAATGTAAGTGCCGTGGAGTCAGTTCTGACTTATAGTGACCCTGTAGAGGGTTTCTAAAGAACTTGTGGTGGGTTTGAACTGTCAAATTTGTGGTTAGCAGTCCAGAGTTTATCATTCAGCACAACATAAAGACTCCATCAATAATTAAATTTTATTTATAATCTCTGTGCTGATATTTGACAATTCCTTTCACATGGTTCTACATAAAATATTCTTTCATTTTTTTGAAGAATCCTAACCCTCAGGATTTGGAGGAACCAAAGAATGTCTGAATAAATAGACCAACTAAGTCATTTCCGTTGTGAAACTGATACTTAAACAGAGTGAAAGGGATTTGAAGATAATTTGTATTTCTGATATCCCTCTGTAAAACAAATGAAACTCAAAGTAGGAAGATTTTGTTTTTAAATATTTAGAGTGAGTGAAAAATGCAGCAGATATTGTCTATTAGTAATATATCCCAATGATGAAGGCAGCTGACTATCTCTCCTTATTCATAAACACTTGCCTCAGAATGTTTATTAAGCAAACTCATTTAGTTCCAGCATGATTTCAAAGCAGTTATGCTATTCATTCTGTGCTTTCTTGAGAGCATGAACTAAAAGGAATGTTTAACTATTGAATGGTGTTGTCCCTTCTGAATCATAGGTACCCTGTATAGGGATTCCAAGGAGCAGCTGGTGAGTTTGAATGACTGACTCTGCAGTTCAAACCAACTGTGCAGTCCAGTGTTTATACTTAAAGCACACACCAAAACTCCTTTTTAAACAATATACATTTTTAGGAACATTGATGAGTAAGGGAACTTTGTAAAATGTACATTAATGTCATATAATTTTAGATTTCTACTATAATGTTAAGCAAATAATTTTGAGAAGCTGGATTATATGAAGAAAAATGTGACATCAGGGTTGGATGAAGACTTATTAACAACCTGTAATATGCAGATGATACAACCTTGTTTGCAAAAAGCCAAGAGGACTTAAAATACTTACTGATGAATATCAAAGACCACAACCTTTAGTATGAGTTACATATCAATGAAAAGAAAACAAAAATCCTCATGACTGGACCAATAAACACTATCCATATAAATGGAGAAAAGATTGAAGCTGTCAAAG
>NW_006408586.1:14058425-14059588 GCF_000296735.1 Chrysochloris asiatica
GGTAAGGACAAAAGCTTGTGCAGAGTCCTGCTGTTTCGGCTTCCTGAGCCAGGTTTTCAGGAACTTGGCTGAATAGCTAACACTTGGGAGAGATTCAGGGAGGATGGCTTTTTTGTCTGTGGAAAAAAGAACTGTGAAGTAGCTAAGATATTTTTAGTTAATCCTTTGGAGGAAGGCTTGACCTTGCAACCTTTAGTCTGGGTTTTTAGGAAAATATCACATTTATCTGTGGATTATCAAGGGCTCCATGTATTAACTGAATATTAAGATAAAAAAACAATTTGCTATTGACTGCCAAGTGGTTAGATCTGTTACACTCGGGCCTATAGGGCCTCGAACCTCTGACCAGTCTTACACGGTCTGCAACAATTCTGTGTACAACAGAAAGTGACACTGCTTAGTCCTGAACTATCTTCAAATTATCATATTTGAGCCTATTGTTGCTGCCAATGTGTCAGTTCATCTTGTTGAGAGTCCTTTTTTTCCCTCATTGATCCTTCACTTCATCAAGCATGATATATATATAATTCAAATGTCTGATCCTTCCTAACAGTATATCCAAATAAGAGAGACAAAGTTTGCAATTTTCATTTCAAAGAAGCAGTTTGTTCATACTTCTTCTCAAATAGATATGTTCTTTCTCCAGGCAGTTCATTGAATATTCAGTATTCTTCACCAACACCATAATTCAAATTAATCAATTCTTTTCCAGTCTTCCTTATTCATTTGTAGAACTTCCGTAAGAATATGAATGACTTTTTTTTTTTTTTTTTTTGATGCTTTGTTTCAAATATACTCATGCATATATGCACTGGTATCCTAGTAGCATTACTTTTTATCTTATCCTAATAAATTTCAGTTCTAAATTTTCCATTTGACACAATACCAGGCCAAGAGGGCTCACAAGATGGCATTGGAACTCTGAAACAAATACAAAGATATGTTTGGAGGATCAGAGGGTTTACAGCTGGCCAATTTGCAGGAGAATCCAGAAATCCATCATTTTATGGATCAAGCAATCAACTGTTCCTGGAGCCACCATCTTAGGAGAGAATATCTTGATTGTATCAGGATTGATAGTATCAGGAAAGAACATGTTGATTGTATCCTGATTATATCAGGATTGTATCAAGGGTAACATCGAAATTTAAAGTGACAGTATC
>NW_006408586.1:14066253-14073909 GCF_000296735.1 Chrysochloris asiatica
CTGCTGCACAAAACCAATTGAAACTGTTCAAGAGCAAATATGTCAGTTTGTAAAGAACACCTGATCCAAACCATGGTATTTTCTATAACATCATATCCATATGAAAGTTGAAAAATGAATATGGAAGACCATAGAAGAATTGGTGCATTTGAGTTACAGTGCTGGAGGAGAATATAGACCGTACCATGGACCACCAAAAGAAAACTGTGTCAGAAGAAGTAGTCTGGAGATGCTCTTTAGAAATCCAGACTCTCCAGACTTCCTTTCTCATATTTCAAACATATTGTCAGAAGGTACCAGTCAATGGAGAAGGACATCATGCTTGGTAACTTAGATGGTCAATGAAAAACAGTAACATCCCCAACAAGGTGGAATGACAAAGTGGCAGCAACAATGGGCTAAAAATAGCAGTTATTGTAGGGTTGGCACTGGACCTGAAGGTGTTTCATTCTGTTGTGGGTAGGGTTACTATGAGTTGGTACTGACTCGATGGCACCTAACAACAACAACTATAATGAAAACCAAGTCCAATACATGGTAAAAAGAAAAGAAAAGAAAAGAAAAAAAAACCATAATATTTAAAAACTAAACTATATGTTGCTTTTAACTACAATTTCTAAATAACCATTTGAATCTTCCATAAGGGCTGTAGATTAGTTTATTTTTGTTAGGTCTGTCAAGTTGACCCTGATTTGGCTACCACTCTTGTTATAGATTATAACTGCTCCATAAAGTTTTCTTGATTACAGTCTTTATGAAAACAGATTGGTACAACTTCTTCCATGGAGTTTCTGGGTGCATTCCAACCAGCAACCTTTAGGTTACCAGAAAATCACAAACTCATTGCAATACCCAGGTTCCTACTAAAATTATATGAAATATAAAAAATAACCATAATAAGCATATAACACACTACATTAGATACCATTGTGAATATTTTTATTACTTATGGAGGTCATTCAGTCATGGTTGAGAGTACTAACCCGTAGGGAGGAAGATTTCATTTAATATATTTTTGAGTTTGTCATGTCCACTGAGTGACCTTTCAAAAGAAAATGATCTTTTAAAAAGATCAGTTTTCCCAAGTAGAAACATTTGTGACAACCACATAGATTTTGCATACTAAATAAGATTGAATCTTGTCTCCGAATAAATACAGCTGACAGTTAAATCCCTGTATCATTGAATTGGAACTTTTTAGGCAATAGGAACATTGTAAATGAAATTAATTATATTAAAATAACATTGTATTGGATTAGGGTGAATTCTGGTATTTTTATAAGATAAAACAGAGACACATACAGAGACACAAAAGGAGAACACCATGTAATGATAGAGAAACACATAGATTTAAAAAGCAAAGTTAAAATGGAACAAGAGACTGAAGTTATGTTGTCAAATCCCATGAATAAGAAGGATTGCTAGTAATAGCAAAAGTTAAGAATGACAAAGAATACTTTTTTTTTTTTTTTCCTACAGAGTTTAGAGAAAGAAAAATCTTGGTGAAACTTTGATTTTTTTCTACTAGACACTGTAATCCATAACTATTAGATAATTAAATTTCCCTTGTTTTAAGTCATCAGATTCATGGTATTCTGTTATAGCAGTTTTAGAAAACTAATACTCAAGTTAATTCCAAGTTGCTATTTAAGTCTGCCCTTAATGTTTTTTATTAACTAACCAAGTTATTTAAAAGCATCAAAAATTTCTAAAAATGCTGTGCAACAGGCAGTTATTCCCAACTGACAGGTATATAAAAGCAAAATCTGTGCATATCTCTACAAATACATATTTTTAAAACCACGTTAAATGTAAAAAAAGAAAAAGCTTCACTTTGAGTGAGTTGATAATGGTATAAATATTTTCCCTTCTATTATATATTAGTTCCTCCTGAACTGAGATATTTCTGGTTCACATTTTCTAAATTTATTTTCTAATTTATTTAACAAATATTCTTAATAACAGTTTTCTCTTTCTAGAATAATAGAAAATGGAAATAGACTCAATGACACTCAGCTACAAACCCCATTTCATGATTTGTCAAATAAATCTCAGTGTTTTGGCAAGCATGGATCATTTGATACTAAGTTTGTCCCTTGAAGAAAGAACCAGTTTTAGTATCATTGTTTCTATCCATATATTTATGTATCTGCTTCTACTTTTTCTCAAATCAGTATCATTCCTGTATCCTTAAAAAGTTATGCAATCCCATTCATGTACTCTAGGTTATATAAAAGTTCTCACATCTCTGACTAATTTATATTAATGTGTGTCCTTATGTTTTGAATAACTTAGAATAGAGATCATATTACACAAATGGATCTTAATTCAGAAGAGATATAAAGGAGTTAATTTTTTACCAAAATCATTGCATGGCCCATTGCTGCTGTTAGTATTGTTTCTAGGTGCAGTACAATCGGTTCCTGTACTGCACCTAGAAACAACAATAAGAGCAGCAATGGACCATGCAATGATTTTTTGTAAAAAACTCACAGTAGGCCTATACACAACAGAACTAAACACTTGCCAAGTCCTATGCAATCTTCAGATTGTTGTTGCTCTTTACCACATTGCTGCTACTACTTTGCCAATCCATCTTGTTGAAGGTCTTCCTCTTTTTGCTGCTGCTCCAATTTACCAAGTATGGCATTCTTCTCCAGGGACTAGTTCCTCCTGATAGTATGTCCAAAGTATGAAAGATGAAATCTCACCACCCTGGCTTTTTCGGACTATTCTGCCTGCATTTCTTCCATAACAGATTTACTTGTTCTTCTGGCAGCCCATGGTACTTTCAGTATGCTTCTCCAACACCAAAATCCAAACGCATCCATTCTTCTGCAGTCTTCCTTATTCATTGTCCAACGTTCACATGCATATAAAGCTATTGAAAACACTATGACTTGCATTTTTGTTGTTGTTATGTGCTGTGGAATCTGTTCCAACCCATAGATACCCTGTACAGGGTTTCCAAGGCTGTAAATATTTACAGAAGCAGAAAGCCTCACCTTTCTTCCACGGAACAGCTTGTAGTTTCCAACTGCTGACCTTAAGGTTCACAGTATATCTTTAGTCTTGCACATACTACATAGGTCCTGTGCAGTAGATTTACCTAATGCAGTATGTCATCTGATTATTCAGCTGCAGCATAAATGAATGCTGATTGTGGATTCAAGCAAAATAAAGTATGTGACAAAATTTAGTCTTTATTCCACTGATCAAAATGATATTTATTGATCTGGTTTTGAGGATTTTTGTTTTCTTTACATTTCTTTGAATACAGAAAAGAATTCAAAGTTGCTATTTATTTCTGCCCTTAATATTTTTTTATTAACTAACCAAATTACTTAAAAGCATCAAATAATTCTAAAAATGTTATACAGCAGTTATTCCCAGTAGTCAGTTATATAAAAACAAAACCTGTGCATAGCTTTATACAGAAAGCTATAGTCTATGATCTTTATCAGTAAGTATTTTAAGTCCTCCTTTCTTTTGACAAGCAAGGCAGTATCATCTGCATATTGCAGAGGTTGTTAAAGAGTTTTCCTCTAATCTTGATGCCACACTCTTCTTCATATAATCCAGCCTCTCAGATCATTTGATTAGTATCAAGATTGAAGAAGTTTGATAAAATGATACAAACCTGCCGTACACCTTTGCTAATTTTAAACCATTCCATACCCCCTTGTTCTATTCAGAGGACTGCAATTGCCCTATATATGTTCCTTATAAGCAAAATTAAGGGTTCTCAAATGCCCACTCTTTGCAATGTTATCCATAGCTTGCCATGATCCACACTAGTTCACTTCCTCATCAGAATTTGGCTTGAATTTATGACTCTTCTCTTTCTACATACTGTTTCAGCCGTTTTTAAAATTATCTTCAGCAAAATTTTATTTGCATGTGATATTAATGATGTTGTTCTATAATATCTGCATTCTGTTGGGTCATGTCTCCTTGGAATGGAAACAAATATTATGGATCTCTTCGAATCAGTTGGCCATTTATCTGTCTTCCAAATTAATAGGTATAGATGTGTGAATGCAAGTGCTGGGTCAGTTTGTTTAAAGATTTTAATTTGCATTTCTGTCAATTTGTAGAACCCTTTATTTATTTTTTTACCAATTACTGCTTGTACACTTTCTGACATCACCATGGGTTCTCAATCATATGCTACCTCTTTAAGTGGTTGAACATTACACTTATTCCTTCCATCTTCTTTTGATGTTTGCTGCATCATTCCATATCTTGCCCACATAATCCTTCAATATTGCAAGTCAAGGCTTAAAAAAATTATTTATTTTCATTTTTCTTAGCTTGAGAAATACTGAGTATGTTCTTCCCTTTTGGTTTTCTAAATCCTGATCTTTGCACATTTCATTATCATTGTTGTTGTTAAGTTCCATTGAGTCAGTTCTGACTCATAGTGACCCTATGCACAACAGAACATCAACTTCACAATCATTGCTGCACCTAAGCCCATTGCTGGTACCACTGTGCCAATCCCTTTCAGTGGGGATCTTCATCTTTTTCTCCAAACCTCCACTTTACCAAACATGATATCCTTCACCTGGGCCTGGTCCCTCCTGCTAATATGTCATAAGCATGGGAGATGAGGTCTTATCATCCTGACTTCCAAGGAGCATTCTAGCTATACTTCCTCCAATACGGATTTGTTTGTTCTTTGAGCAGTCCATAGAAGTTTTAATATTATCATCCAATACCATAAAGCAAATGCATCAGTTCTTCTATGGTCTTCCTTATTCATTGTTCAATGTTCACATGCATATGAGGTTATTGAAAATACTATGGCTTAGATCAGGTACACCTTAGTTCTCAAACTGACATCTTTGCTCTTTAACACTTTAAAGAGGACTTGGGCAGCAGAGTTGCCCAATGCAATACTAAGTTTGAGTATTGATGGTTCATATGTGGTAAGAATTTTTGTTTTCTTTACAATGAGGTGCAACCCATACAGAAGGCTCTGGTCTTTGATATTCATCAATAAGTATTTTAAATTCTCTTCACTTTCAGAAAGCAAAGTTGTATCATCTGTATATCACAGGTTGTTAATGAGTCTTCCTCCTATCCTGATTCCATGTTTTTCTTCATATAATACAGCTTCCTTAATTATTTGCTAAGCATTCATATTGAATAAATATGGTGAGAGAATACAACCCTAGCACATACTTTTCCTAATTTTATACTATTTGATGTTCCTTATTCTATTCAAATAACTGACTTTTGGTCTTTGTATAGGTTACATATAATATGCTTACATATACTTGACTCTGTTTTCTTAAATTATCCTTTGAAATTTCTTCTTGAGTTCTTTGACTTCCTCATTTCTTTCATTTGCTTTGGCATCTCTACACTGGAGAGCAAATTTTAGAGTCTCTTCTGACATCCATGTTGGTCTTTTCTTTCTGTCTGTCTTTTTAACGATGTTATGCTTTCTAACTGTATGATGTTCTTGATGTCATCCACAGATCTTCTGGAGTCATGGTGTGGCACTGTGGGCTAATGTGTCAGACTGCAAAGTCATTTGAACTGCATGGTTGGTGGTTCAAGCTCACCAGCTGCTCCTTGGAAAGCCTATACAGGGTCACTATGGGTCAGAATCAACTCAACGGCACATAACAACAACAACAACATAGATCTTCTGGTTTTAAGTCATTAATGCCGAATGCATCAAATCTGTCCTTAAAATCGGCTCTAAATTCAGAATGGAACATGTTCAGCATCACTTTTTGACTCCTGTGTACTTGTTTAAATTTTACTCAGCTTCAGCTGAACTTGCATTTAAACAATTATAGTCTGTTCCACAACTGGCTCCTGGACTTCTATTGGCTGATAATATTGAGTTTTTCACCATTTATTTTCAAAAATATAAACAAATTGCATTCCATCTGGTGAAGTCCATGTGTCAAAACACCATTTTAGCTGTTTTAAAAAATATTTACAATGAATAACTCATTAGTCTTTAAAAATTCTATCATACAATCTCAATGCCATTTTTTTTTCTGTAACTAAGCCCCACATTCCCAACTACTTATCCTTTCTATTTCTGTCCTTCACATTCCAATAACCCCAAACCATCCATACATCTTAATTTTATGTTTGATTAATTTCATGCTAAAAAAGTCATCATCACTGACTTTACTGGTTAGTGTATAAATTTGAATAATACTTGTATTAACTGGACCTTCTTGTAGGCATATGGATCTTATTCAATCACAGATAGGATTGTACTTAAAGACAGATCATGATTAATTCTTTTTGTTGATGATTGTAATGCCATTCCTCTTTAATTTGTCATTGCCTGAAGAGTAAAAATATGATTCTCTGAATCAAAATGGCCAATACCAATCAATTTCAGCTTAATAATTCTTAGATTGAAGGAACTGTTGTAGTGTAATTAGAGTTGGGTTGCTAAACACATGGTCAGTAGTTCAAATCTACCAATTGGTCTGAGGAAGAAAGATGAGGTTTTTCTGCCCTTTTAAGATTTACAGTCTCAGAATTCCTATACTAGGTTGCTATGAATTGGAACCAACTCAATTCCACTCAATCACCACCAACAATGTTTACCATAGTATCTTTATGTGTTCCGTTTTATTTTTGACAACTTCCAATTATCCTAGATTAAAATATTCCATGTTCCAATTATCAACGGATGTGTACAGCTGTTTCTCCTCATTTTTAGTTGTGCATTATCAGCAAATTAAGTCCTGAAAACTCTAGTAGAGTTGTATCATCAGGGTTAGCTCTATTGTGAGGAAGCAGGTCTTCCCCCATCATATTTTGAGCAACTTACAAACCAAGTATTTCATCTCCCAACACTAAGTCTGACAATATCCTGGTGGTATTCATAATGTTTTCATCATCCAGCACTATATCTGACAAGGTTCTACAGCTATTCATAGTTTTCAGTAGTTTTACATTCAGAAGTAGTCTTCCTCTCTTTTTCCTGAGTATGTCTTAGTTTGAAAGTGCCACTGAAACTGTTCATCATGGGTGAACCTGCTTTTATTTAAAATAATTTTGGCATAGCTTTCAGCATCACAGCAACACAAACAGCCACCACAATACAACAAATTGGCCAGTGGTTGACCAATTGAGCATTTGGAATTTCCATAGTATTAATAAATAAGTTAGAGTAGTCCATTTGCATTCATAACACTTACCATACATTGCATATAAGCATGTATATATTTTCAATAAATTTTAAATATACAGGAAATATTCAATTTTTGAAAGAGCAATGGTTGCCAATGTATAGTATGACAATATATAAAATTAATCTAATTGACTACACTGAAAGCCTTACGGGATATCAGTGAGAATCATAGAATAAGAATATTTGAAAAATGTGTTCCTCCACAAAAGCAACAACTTCACCCCAAAAATTGTCAGATATACTTTTTAAGAACTCTGAAAATTAACTGTATGCTTGCAGAAAACTTAACAAAGTTTGCAGAAAAATAAAGTTGATTAAATCTCTTTAGAATACAGTGAGATTGTGACATTTTAACTTTAACTAGTTGCACCAGGATTATAGGAAAGCTCATGACAAGCTATGGACAACATTGAGAAGTATGAGTATTCCAGAACACTTAATTGTACTTCTAAGAAATCTGTACCTAGACCAAGAAGCAG
>NW_006408586.1:14074205-14076086 GCF_000296735.1 Chrysochloris asiatica
AGAAAAGGCATTTGACAAAATCCAACATCCATTCCTGATAAAAACACTCAAGAAAGTAGGAATTGAAAGGGAATTCCTCAACATAATTAAGAGTGTATGTACTAAACCAACAGTATATGTACTAAACCATCACTCTCAATAGAGACAAACTGAAACCTTTCCCTTTGAGAACAGGGACCAGACAAGGATGCTCTTTATCACCATTCCTATTCAATATTGGTTTGGAAGTCTTTGCCAGAGGTATAAGGCAAGGTAGGGAATTTTAAGGCATTCAAATTGCCAAAGAAGAAGTAAATCTCTATTTGCAGATGATATGATCCTATACATAGAACACCCCAAGATTCATAAAACAAAGAAACAACAACAACCAAAACATACTAGAAATCATTGGAAGATTCAGCAAAGTGGCAGGGTACTATATCAACATACAAAAATTAGTTGTATTCCTTTTTATTAATAATGACAGCATTGAAAAGGAAATTAGAAAGCAATTCCATTTATTACAGCTGCTTAAATGATGAAATATTTAGGAATAAATCTAACAAAAAACATGAAAGACCTATACAAAGAAAACTACAAAATATTACTACAATAAACCAAAGGAGATTTACCAAAATGGATTTACTGTGTTTCTGGATAAAAAGAAAATCTGGCATTCAACAAACAAATGACGTTTGGCATAATGGCATTCAACAAACATATATATATATCAATGCTCATGATAATTAGCCATCAGTGGTGTTGGCAGTTTGTTGTGGAGTCGGTTTTGACTCATAGCAACCCTGCATAGGGTTTCTGAGACTGTAAATTATTACAGGAGCTGAAAGCCTCATCTTCCTCCCATGGAATGGCTGATAGTTTCAAACTACTGACTTTGATGTTAGAGCTTGACTCGTGATCACTATACTACCAGAACTCCTTTCATTAGCCATTAGAGAAATGCAAAACCAAACAACAATGAAGGAGCCTCTCACACCAGCAATAACAGTGAAGTTTAAAAAGGCAGTGGAAAATAAATGTTGGTGAGGATGTGGAGTGACTGTGACCCTCCTACATTGCTGCTGAAAAAGAAAAATGGTCCAACCATTCTGGAAAACAGTATGGCACATTCTCAGAAAGTTTAAAATAAAAATATCTTTTGATCCAGCAATTCCTCTACTTGATATATATCCACTAGCAATATGAGTTAAAACATGAGTAGATATACACATACCAACATTTATTACAGCACTATTCACAATAGCAAAAAGATGGAGACAGCCTAAGTGCCCATCAATGGGAGAATGGATAAACAAACTTTGGTACATACACACAATGGAATACTATGCTAACTTGAAGAAAAACAATGAAACTAAAAACTACCACATAACATGGATGAACCTTGAGGACACTATCCTGAGTAAAGTTTGTCTGTCACAAAAGGACACATATTGCATAAGACCATTATAATAAAACCTTATGGAAAGATATCCACACTAAAAGAAAAAAAAAAAAAAAAGTATTTGTTGGTTACCAAGGGTGGGAGAGGGAGGACAATGCAGAACAGGGGAGGGAACACATCATAATCTGGGTGTTGTTGTTGTTAAGTGCCGTCAAGTCTGTTTCGACCCATAGCGACCCTGTACAGGGTTTCCAAGGCCGTAAATCTTTACGGGAGCAGAACACCTCATCTTTCTCCCATGGAACAGCTGGTAGTTTCGAACTGTTGGCCTTAAGGTTCGCAGCCCGATTCGTAACCACTACGCTACCAGAGCTCCTTAATCTGGGTACTAGGGAGGGCAATATACAAGGAAGGTGAAAGTAATACACAAGAAGTGGGAGGAGGCTGGAAGAACAAGGTATATAGGGGAACACTTAGGCAGGTTTGCATGGACTAAATGG
>NW_006408586.1:14076186-14081887 GCF_000296735.1 Chrysochloris asiatica
GTTGGCCCAGGATCGAACATTGTTTCGTTCTGCTGTGCATGGGGTTGCTATGAGTCGATTCCGACTCGATGGCACCTGACAACAACAACAACAACCAGGATTATAGGAAAGCTCATTAACAACCTGTGATTTGTAGATAGCACAACCTTGATTGCTAAAAGGGAAGAGGATCTGACATATTTACTGATACAGGTCAAAGCCTTTAATGTGAAAAAAATTCCTTACAAGTAATCCAAAAACAACCTTATGATAAAAGAAGAAAATCTTTAAGTGTCAAGTCTATCATGTTATTTGGATTCACATGAAACATTAATGGAAGCATCAGGCAAGAAACCAAACAACCTACTGCTTTGGGTAGATTTTCTGCAGAAGATCTTTTTAGAGTGATAAAAAAAAGCAAGGAAACCATTTTGAAGATTAGTTTACCTGACACAAGCCATAATATCTTCAATCTTATATGAATGAGAAAGCTAGAGAATGAATAAGGAAGGCTGGGGAAGAATTGATTCATTCTAATTATGAGGTTGGCCAAAAATATTCAATATACGAGAGACTGACAGTCTGTATTAGAAGAAATACAGCTAAATGCTCCTAAGAAGTGAGGACGGTAAGACTTTGACTCAAGTATCTTGGACATATTTTCAATAGGGACCAATCCTTGGAGAAGGATATCATGCTTGGTAAAGTAGAGAATTGTTGTTGTTAAGTATTGTCAAGTAGGTTCTGACTCTGAATAGGGTTTCTAAGGAGCAACTGGTGAGTTTGAACAAAGAACCTTGTAGTTAGCAGTCCAATGCTTATCTTAGGGCACCATACCAGGACTCCAAGGTAGAGAATTAATGAAAATAAATAGACACTCAGCAAGAAAGATTGACACAGTAGCTACAACAATGGTCTCAAATATAGCAGTTATGGGAATGGTACAGGATCCTCAGTGTTTTATGTTGGTATATACAGGATCACATAGCCTACTGAACAGCACATAAAAATAAGTAGCTGTACTTCTTACTTCACTACTTAGTTGTTGTTGTTGAGTGGCACTAGGGAAATGCAAAGTGAAAGGAATGAGACAGCACAATCAGCTGTAATGACACTCACAAACAGACTGAAAGTAATTACTGAAAATTTATAGATTAACTGGAAGCTTCCTATATTGGTAAAATATTGTGCCTCAATGATTAAGCACTAACCTAAAGATCATGGCTGTAAACCATCAGCTGATCAATAGGGGAAAGCTACGTCACTCAGTGTCTGAAAAGCATGGGAATCTAATGGGGTAATTCTACTTTGTTCTATAAGGTAGATATTAGACAGAATGGCTGAACAGTAACAGGTTTGGGTTTTATTTGCATATATTGGCAGAGGTAATCTAAAATTGCAGTTAGGCACAAAGTTAACATGGCGCACTCACTGTGGAATTTTGGCAGATACTCTCAAATTTAAAAATCAAGTTATTATCACACTCCTAGATATATTGAAGATATTTGAAAATATGCACACACAAACCTTTTAAACTTTATTAAATATTTAATCATCATAATGCATAACAATATAAAGTAGAAATCATCTAAATACCCATCATCTGGTGAATGTGTAAATAAAATATGGTATGTGCCAAACCCATTCAGATATAGATCCTCAGAGGTGACTTCTGGGGCCTTTCGAAAGGCCTTCTGAAAAAAATAAAGCCTTCAGGATTTTATATATTGATTCTTAAGCACCAAAAAAAATCCAGTTGCCTACCAGTCAACGCCGACTCATGACAAGCCGTGTGTGTCGAAGTAAAACTGTGCTCTATAGAACAACGACGCGTTTTTTGGAAGTAGATTGCCAGACCTTTCTCCCAAGGTGCCTCTGAGTGGACTCCAGCTTAGCACATTAACTGCATCATTCACCACCTCTAATAAACACGGGGCAAAGAAATACTCTTTGGTCCAGCTTTGCTGAAGTTCTGTCCAATAAGTTTCTTGTCCTCTAAGACAAATAAAACATGGCTATTTTGTAACCAGAAAAAAAAAACAAAAAACATGGTATGTGCATTCAATCAAATGTTATTCAGCTACAAAAAGCAATGAAATACTAATACATTCAATAATGTGGAATAGCCTTGAAAAGTTATGCTATGTAAAAAGTGGCAGAAAGAAAGGCAGCATATTGTATTATTGCATTTATATACAACATCCAATTTGAAAAATTGTTAGAAGCAGAAATAACAATAATATTTAATACAGGCTAGAAAGAGGGAGCAAAAGTAGTGCTGTCAATGATTATGAGATTCCTTTTTTAGTAATTAAAATATTATAGAATTAAATAGTATTAATAGTTCTACATCCTCAGGAATATTTTTAAATAATCAAATTATACATTTTAAAAGGGAAAATTTTATAATGCTTACATTATATCACAATGAGAATGCTTTCATTTTTGAAATGTTGAAAGAAAGTTTTGCATTTGTGTTGTTTAATTTTTGTTGTCAGAAAACTGTTTCACAGCTCTGATGTAACCCACATTAGTGTTATAACCTGTGATATATATGATACCTGATATCTGACTTGTTCAATTAAATTTTGAAGTATTTTGTCATATCCATTAGGTCTGTGAATCAGTGTTAACATGTTCTTTTATTGTTTTATTCTTTGTTCATTTCAAACTCAAAAGGCAACTGCCTCACTTAATTTACATGCTTCTCAACTTATATTAGAAGCCTTTTTTGAGTTTAGAAACTGTTTTGGTCTCTTTGTGCTTTCTATGTTAATGCTTTCAAAATAAGCAAGGGTAAAGTGAGACAAAGATTGACTTACTTATAAACATTTTAGTATGTAGAGTGTTTGTGTTTGGTTAACTGTATGTTCATGCCTGCTAATTTGCTGTTACTATAATATTGGTACAGCTTTTGTGATTTGCCAAATACAAACAGGAATAATATAATAGAGTGAGAGTCTAATTATCTGAAACGCTGAATTTGAGGTAAAGGGCAGACAAAGTCATTTACTACTGAATATTTTCTGTCCACAGTTTACAGTTGA
Organism: Chrysochloris asiatica; assembly: GCF_000296735.1. Taxonomy (NCBI): domain Eukaryota; kingdom Metazoa; phylum Chordata; class Mammalia; order Afrosoricida; family Chrysochloridae; genus Chrysochloris; species Chrysochloris asiatica. The sequence goes on from NW_006408586.1 coordinate 14,079,213, forward strand.
ACAGGATGCACAGTGTTCTCAAATGATTCATAAAAAAGAAATGGGTTTATCTTGAAAACAAGCAACATTCACCCTAAGAAAATCTAGGAAAAATTAATTGAAAGAATTGAGCTCTGTGTGCATGTGTGTGTGTGAGACAGAGAGTTTGAAAATTCATGCTATGTTTTGCAAATAGTTAATAAAGATATACAAATAACTTTCTTTTGACAATATCTTTACTTTGCATAACACTAAGGCACTGAAATAAATGAAATTTGTCTTAATGTGTGTTAATTTGATTTAACCATACACTACACAGAAATATTTACTTTCAATATTTGACATATTGATTACATTAAATTTTTCACCTTAAGCCTTCTACTCCTAACCATGCTGTCCTTTTCTCAATATTATATTTGTGGTTGCTTGATGTTCTAGGACACATTCATATATGATTCTAGAAATGTTAAATTCAAACAATGAGTGTAAATAGTTCATATTATTTTACCATATAATACATATTAATTATGTAATTTTATGTGGTGTAACAAAAAAATGATAACTACCTTTAGAAATACTCATTTAATGTGGTAGAAAAGAAAGGTAATTAAAACTGATCTATGCAGGAACCAGGGCTTGAGGGTTGATTAGGTAGAGGCATCATGCAGACCTCTGCCAGAAATAAGACAGAATACTGGACAAAACGGGTTTAGGGCCTGGTTCTGGAAATGGGAACTATATACACAGGAATATTTAGAAAGATCGAAGGATAACTGCTAATGGTATTTGTAATAGAAGCAAGAAAGGTAGTGTTTTCTGTTTTGCAGCTGCTGGTAGGTCCCAGTGCAGCCATTATGAGTGGGACAGAGTGGATGAAGGATGAAGGTAGTGCTCCCATTTTAGGGGTTTGTCAGATCATTGGAGATAAAGGTGTGAAGTTTTTTTGGTTTTGTTTTTAAGTTCATTTGTCTTTTTCTGTCTATGCATTTATCTTTATCTGTCTGTCTCTGGAGACTAGAGGGGGTGCCTGAACATCTCACACGTACCCATGGAGGATTCTACTATGAATATGCATGGATCTGCTCAGCCACGACCACTGGACACAGAATCAAATAAGGGGGAGGAGTCAAAAGGAACATCTTAAAATGGAAGAGTCTTCCAAATTGGCTCTGGCGAACCTGGGCAGTTTCATAATAGAAGAAATGGGCTTAAGGAGAGGTGAGTAAGATCGACAAAAAATGAAAGGTGCTGGAAATTAAATGTTAAGGAGTAAAGGTAACATCTTGACATTTCTCAGGTGACCTTGAAGCAAAAAGCTGAAAAAGGGAAATTTTGTTTTTGTTTTATTTGTGGTGACTGTAGACTTTAATATCCAATCTGGTTTGTGTGTGTGTGTGTGTGCTTTTGTAGTTTTAATTTTTTTTTTTTTTTGGTCCCCCTTTTACCTTGCTCTTTGTCTACCATATTACCCATGGGGAGACAGTCATTGTGGTCATATAGCCAAGCTACAATCACACCCTATAAAATCCAACCTATTGGGCAAGAGCAAATACACAAGAACAGCATAAATACCCAACACTAACTAAAATTACTCTGAGTTGAGAAATAGAAGTGAAAAGGGAAGGCCAACTCCTGATCAGATTAATAATAAACCAGGCCACATTCATCTAATATTGAAAATACATCTGATTACTGAAATGCCAAAAAAAAACAAAAAAAAAAACATAACAAACAAAACAGAAAATCTTAGCTCATCTTTAGAAACAAGACAGAGTAGGTGAAACAAATAAGCTGGAGGTAGACCTAGAATTCCCACTGGAAAAAAAGCAGGTGTTGGAACTGCCTGAAAAGGAATTCAGTAGAATGATATTGAGGGGCATCCAAATGCTCCAAAGGCAGAGTCAGTAAAATAAGAAAGTAGTCAGGAAAGTGTTACAGAAACAACCAAATAAGACAGAAACAGCATTGGAAATAATTCAAAAGCTGCAAAAAAGGTGTCCAAATAATTAATAATAAAATATGAGAAATGGACAATACACAGAAAGGGAAAAGATGTAAAATTGAAGAGATGGAAGTCAGAAATAACAAGTTTGAAGAAAAATCTCTCAATACTGGTAAGATAGAAGAGCAGGCAAAACAAGGGGAGGGGCGGGAGTCTGAAGAAAGTTTAAGACTCATGTGGGACAACATGAAGAGGAAAAACCTCAGAGTTATTGCAGTTCCAGAACAGGAAGGATCAGAGAACACAGAAGAGATAGTTGAAGAGCTGCTGGAAGAAAATTTTGATAACATCTTGAAAGATGAGAAGATAAGCATCCAAGATCTTGAATGAACCTTAGGAAGGATAGACTCCAAAAGAAAATCACCAACATATAATCCTGCTCTCTAAAATCAAGGACTAGGAGAGAATCCTGAAAGAAGATATGGAAAGGAGAAATTTTATTACAAAGTCAAGCATATCAGATTAAGCTCTGAGCTCTTAGCAGAAACCATGCAGCAAGACAGTAATGGGGAGACATATATAAAACCCTGAAATAAAAAATCTGCCAACCAAGAATTGTCAACCCCAGCAAATCTGTCAATCAAATATGATGGTGCAATAAAAGCATTCCAGTATAAACAGAAGTTAAGGACTTTATCAAAGTGAGCCTAGTGCTGCAAAACACCCTAAAGGGAGGTTCTTTGAACTCAGAACC
>NW_006408586.1:14087085-14088875 GCF_000296735.1 Chrysochloris asiatica
GAAAGAGATAGGTTGTATGCTGGCGGCTAGGAACCTGGTTTACAGAATATGCCCTTTGGTTGTTCAAATTATTACATATTCTTTAGTGTTTATGTGTACATAAAAAAAAAACAAAAACAAACAAACAAATTTCATGCCCAGAGTGATAAAAAAAAAGTGATCTATGCAGAATTAGAGTTACTTTATATTTATAGAAATTTCTGAAATTATTACTCATCTTTTTCAGAAACTGTCATGATTTGACCAAAATTAGTTTACCATTCTTTCATGGTGTCTTAGGAGTCTCTGTAGAAACAGAAACTATATATGTGTATATAAAAGTTAATGGAAAATCAGTTATCTTTGTTTTTCAGTTTTTTAAATGAACTTTTGAAGCCTATTCTCATATGCATAAAATATATGCATTACATATTCACAATATTTGTGTATATATACATTCTATTCATGTATATATTTGACTCAATGGCATTTTGACCACTCAAATGTCAGTCTGTCATGCTGCAGAGGCTTGCATGTTGTTGTGATTCTGGAGGCTATGCCACTGGCATTTTGAATGCCAGGAGGCTCACACATTGTGGAAAGGTTTCAGCTGAGCTTCCAGACTATGATAGATTTGGAAGAATGAGAGGCAGATTCTTCAAAATGTTTACCAGACAAGAATTTTATGAATAGTAATAAAGCACAGTCAGATGGATGAGAATAAGAATATTGAATAATTAACATCAAGAATAGCACCAGATTACTGTCAGATATTTTGCTGGAAGTTAAGCCCCTCAGATTGGTAGGTACTCAAAATATGACTGGAAAACAGTGGCCGAGTTAAAGTAGAGTTAACTAATTTGAAGGGAATGAAATCAAGTTTTGGGTTTCTCTATTTGCTGATGGGCATAATTCACAATCAGAAAAAACAACTGCATACAACCCTTAGTAATTGGAACATTGAATGTATGAAATATGAACCTAGGAGTACTGGAAGTTGTCAAAGAATAAATGGCACACATAATTATCAATACCTTAGACACTAGTGAGCTAAAATGGATTGGTATTAATCATTTTGAATCTGATAAACACATGGTTTACTATGCCAGCAAAGACAAATTCAAGAGGAGTGGCATCATATTCATCATCAAAATGAACATTTTAAGAATTATCTTATAGTATAATGCTGTCTGTGATAGGAAAATATACTTACCACTACAAGGAAGACCAGTTAATATCACTATTTTTCAAGTTTATGAAACAACCACTAAAGCCAATTATGATGAATTTAAAGAATTCTAGTGGAAACCCTACACAGGGTCAGTATGAGTTGGAACCAACTCAATGGTACACAACAACAACAACAACTTCTGTATTCCTGGTGTGGTGCTGCAGGAGCTCAAGGTCAGTTTGAACTGCATGGTGGGTGACTCAAATTCACTAGCATCTCCTCTGAAACCATATATAAGGGCAATGTGAGTCAGAACCTACTCAACAACATTTAACAACAAAAACAACACCAAATTCTTCATTGTGAAATAGATCAAACATGCAACAAGATTCAATGATAATTACTGGTAATTGGAATGCAAAAATTGGAAACAAAGAAGAATGATCACTAATTGGAAAATATGGCCTTGGTGATAGAAATCCGGCTACAGATTACATGAGAAAATTTTGCAAGACCAATGACTTCTTCATTGCAAACATATAGTTTAAAACAACATAAAAGATGATTATGTACATAATTTCTACAGATGGAACAAAAGAAATACAATTAATTATATCTATGAAAAGAGACAGTGGAAAAG
>NW_006408586.1:14090095-14091168 GCF_000296735.1 Chrysochloris asiatica
GAAAACCAAAAGGGAAGAACACAGTCAAAAATTTTCAAGCTTACAGAATTAAGGAAAAATTCCAAGCCTCAACTTGAAATACTGAAGGACTTTGGGGTGAGGTGGGGTGGGCAAAATATTGAATGATGCTTAAAACATCAAAAGAAAATGGAAGGATTACACAGAGTCACTCTCCCAAAAAGACATGGTCCATGTTCAACCATTTCAAGAGTAGTATATGATCAAGAGCCAATGGCACTGAATGAAGAAGTCCAAGGTTCACTTAAGGCATTGGCAAAGAAAACAGCTCCAGAAACTGATGGAAAACAAACTGATATCTTTCCACAAACTGATGTGGCACTAGAGGCACTCACTCACCTATGCTAAGAAATTTGGAAGACAAATGCCTAGCCAACTGATTGGAAGAGATCCATATTTGTGACCATTCCAAATGTAGGTGACCCAACAGAATACAGAAATCATCGGATGATATAATTGTTATCACACGCAAGTAAAATTTTCCTAAAGATACCAGAAGTTTAAGCTAGCCAGATTCAGACTAGGAAATTGGACAAGGGATATTACTGCTCATGTCTGACAAATTTTCACTAGAAGCACAGACTACCAGAAAGATGTTTACCTGTGCTTTACTGACTATGCAAAGGTTTTTGATATGTGACTCGTGACAAGCTAAGGACAACATTGCAGAAAATTAGTATTCTGGAACACTTAATTTTGCTCTTGAGACTCTTGTACATAGACTAAGAGGCAATCACTCGAACAGATGAAGGGGACACTGAATGGTTTAAAATAGGAAAAGGTGTTCATCTTGGCTGTATCCTTTCACTATACTTGTTAAATCTTTATACTGAGCAAATAATTTGAGAAACTGGATTATATGAAGAAGAACATGGCATCGGGATTAGAGGAAGACTCATAAACAGCCTCCAATATGCAGATGATGCAACCTTGCTTACTGAAAGCAAAGAGGACTTAAATACTCCCTGATGAAGACGAAAAGTCCATTGGCTTTGGTGTGGGTTGCTCCTCAATGTAAAGGAAATAAAAATCCTTACCATTGAACCAATAAATAA
>NW_006408586.1:14091268-14092857 GCF_000296735.1 Chrysochloris asiatica
AGAATATTATGAAGGGTTGTACTCCAACAAATATGAAAATCTAGAGGAGATGGATACACTATTAGAAAAAGACAAGCTACTTAAACTTACACAAAGTGAAGTAGAAAACTTGAACAGAACTATAACAAAAGAAGAAACTGATCAGTTCATTAAACAACTGCCAATCAAAAAAAGTCCAGGTCCAGATGGCTTCATACACAAAAATCAGTTGGATTCCTCTGTACTGAATAATGACAGAATTGAAAAGGAAATTAGGAAAGCAATATAATTTATAACAGCTGTCCAAAGTATAAAAAGATTCAGGAATAAATCTAAACAGAAAAACCAAATACCTGTATAAATGTTTTACCAAACATTCAGGGAAGATCTCTCACCAATTCTACTCAAATTATTCCAGAATATAGAAAAGGATGGAAAACTTCTTAATGCATTTTATGAAACAAGCATAACCCTCATACAAAAACCAGGGAAGGACATCACTAAGAAAGAAAATTATAGACCAATATCCCTTATAAAATAGATGCAAAATTCTCAACAAAATTCTGGCCAACAAAATTCAACAACACATCAAAAATATAATGCTTCATGATCCAGTAGAATTCATGTCAGGGATTCAAGAATGGTTCAACATTAGAAAAATGATCAACGTTATCCACCATATATTAAAAAAAAAAAACACCACATGATCAAATCTATTGATGCAGAAAAGGCATTTGACAAAATCCAACATCCATTCCTGATAAAAACACTCAAGAAAGTAGGAATTGAAAGGGAATTCCTCAACATAATTAAGAGTGTATGTACTAAACCAACAGTATATGTACTAAACCATCACTCTCAATAGAGACAAACTGAAACCTTTCCCTTTGAGAACAGGGACCAGACAAGGATGCTCTTTATCACCATTCCTATTCAATATTGGTTTGGAAGTCTTTGCCAGAGGTATAAGGCAAGGTAGGGAATTTTAAGGCATTCAAATTGCCAAAGAAGAAGTAAATCTCTATTTGCAGATGATATGATCCTATACATAGAACACCCCAAGATTCATAAAACAAAGAAACAACAACAACCAAAACATACTAGAAATCATTGGAAGATTCAGCAAAGTGGCAGGGTACTATATCAACATACAAAAATTAGTTGTATTCCTTTTTATTAATAATGACAGCATTGAAAAGGAAATTAGAAAGCAATTCCATTTATTACAGCTGCTTAAATGATGAAATATTTAGGAATAAATCTAACAAAAAACATGAAAGACCTATACAAAGAAAACTACAAAATATTACTACAATAAACCAAAGGAGATTTACCAAAATGGATTTACTGTGTTTCTGGATAAAAAGAAAATCTGGCATTCAACAAACAAATGACGTTTGGCATAATGGCATTCAACAAACATATATATATATCAATGCTCATGATAATTAGCCATCAGTGGTGTTGGCAGTTTGTTGTGGAGTCGGTTTTGACTCATAGCAACCCTGCATAGGGTTTCTGAGACTGTAAATTATTACAGGAGCTGAAAGCCTCATCTTCCTCCCATGGAATGGCTGATAGTTTCAAACTACTGACTTTGATGTTAGAGC
>NW_006408586.1:14093149-14095158 GCF_000296735.1 Chrysochloris asiatica
TTTTTTAATATTGTTCAAAGTCATATAAATGTGTTTGATTGTATTCCCCTATTTGTTGTAGTGTTTTTAAATCATTGTTTCTGTTGTTAAGTGCCAACAAATTAGTTCAGACTCAGAGCGACCTTGTATAAGGTGAACAACTAGTGGGTTTGAACTGCTGACCTTGTGGTAAGAAGTGCAGTGCTTATAATGTTTTATTCTTCAGATTCCTCTTAAAATTAAGCAAAGATGCCTATCTAATCTCTTTTACCCTTCCCCTAACAGAAGACATACATAGCACACTACGTTGACTGTCCTTCTTCCACACCTGATCCTGACCCACACTCCTCAAAAATTATTCAATCTGACTTCACAGAATTATGCATTATTCTTTCTAACCATTGAGTGGTATTGATTTATGTAGATGAGAGTACAGCAGTTTTCATTCCTGGTGCATATCCATTTGTTTTCCTTTTATTCCCTAACTTGCAGTAAAATTAAATAGAATAACTGGACATTCCATGAATGTATTGAGTATTAAAATGTATATACAGAAAAGTACATAAAATATTCACACATACAAGAAGTTCTCAATTAATATAAACATACTTATAAGTTTAAACTAATTATTTGAAGTATATACAGAGAGTTTCAAACTCAACTCTCAGAGCATTCCTTTCCTTAAGAATTGATGGTTACAAGCATATCTATAATAATAATAATAATAATTAGATCCTTTCTTGATCTTTGATGTTTCACTGTCCAATAAGAAAGACAATTCAATATTTCCTGCATCCATATTTACACTATATACTGAGCTCTGGTAACATAGTGGTTATGAATTGGGCTGCTAACCTCTAGGCTGACAGTTCGAAACTACCAGCTGCTCTGCAGGAGAAAGATGAGGCTTTCTGCTCCTGTAAAGATTTACAGCCTCGGAAACCATGTACAGAGTCACTATGAGTCGGAACCGACTCCACAGTGCTTAACAACAACAACTGTATTTATATATTGGGGAAAAGCATACTTTTGATTTAATCTATATACTTAAGAGAATGACTGAAAGCATTTTTTTTTTTGCATATAGCCATTTGTTTCCTTGCCATTGCAAACAGTCGTCGTTTTCTAAAATGTTGTACTTATGTGTGGGAAGTCCTTGACTTACAAATAATTTGAGTTATGACAAGCCACACTTCAGACAATTTCTTTTATTTTTAAATTTACACATGATCCTTCGAAAGGTACTACATTAATGCTGCAGCACATAACTTGATTATGTCATTATATCTCCAAATATGTATGCAATGTATTCAGCCCACAAAGACAAATTGAGATTACATTTATAAAGATTTTGGTAATAAAATCAATAATAATTAAAATTAAAAATGAATTGAGGTATTTGACTTTCATCAGAATAGACTTATGACAAATTTGTTGTTATGGTAGTGCATCATAAGGTAAGGAGCACCTTTATTTCACTAGGCCAGTAGCCTGAAAAATAGGAAATGATCAGTGTTATAATTTTTTCATGGTATTTTGTTATATTGTTGCTGTTGTTAAGTGCCACTGAGGCAGTTCCAAATCATAGAGACCCTGTATAGGGTTTCCGAGGAGTAGCTGATGAGTTTGAAGAACTGACTTACGGCTCAAACTGACCTAGCGGTCTAGGGCTTATCCTACAGTGCCACATCAGGACTCCTATTTAAACTGTTGTTATTATTGCTAAGTGCTACCGAGTTGGTTCTGACTCATAGTGACCCCTGTGTAGGTTTTCCAAGAAGAAGATGATGAATTTGAACTGCCAGCCTTGTGGTGATCCTACAACATTACACCAGGAATAATTAAAACACACAGTGGACTTTTCCTGTCAGACATACATAGGATGTTGTTGTTGTTAGGTGCCATCAAATCACAACCAACTCATAACGACCTTATGCACAGCTGAATGAAATACTGCCTGATCCTGGGCCAACCTCATTATCATTGCCATGCTTGGGCCCATTGATACTGCCACTTTGCCAATCCATCTC
>NW_006408586.1:14096748-14100312 GCF_000296735.1 Chrysochloris asiatica
TATCAGAAAGATACGTAGGATAGTTTAATGTTAATATTAGGTACACTGCTATTATAATAACATTGAAACATTTTCAATATAAATTTTACTAAAAAATAATATATACCTTTTCACAGTGTATTTGATATAATAATAAAACATTAAAGAAACATAAAGTACAATTAAATGTCAATGATAACTAGTTCATGTTCGAAATAATGGTGTTAGTCCTCAGAGTTTGAATTCACATATACGCATATTGAATTATCTATAAGGATTAATATAATTAAATAAGTAAATAAACCTTAACAACAATATAATGCTAAGCTTTTTCTGTATTATGGGTTTAAGAAAGTATTCATCATTTCCTCTAAAATACAAATATATTCTTAAATACATAATCTATTATTCATTAAGGATATAATACTAATAACAATAACTGATTTTAGTATTTTACATACTAACACCACCTTGAGCAAAACTCCCAGACTTTGAAGGAACATCTAAAGCAATCTCAAATGAAATTATCTAGGTTAATATTTTTAGTCATCTAGACCATCTCTTCTTTACTTCTGGTGCAATATTTATCTTGGCAGATGTCAACTTTATAATGTTTGTGTGAAATTTTTGATTTTCATTACCTGGATTTACAATAGTGTGCAACAAAGTCACAAATTGTTCTATGAGTAATGACAGGTAGTCAAACTCAGGAAATGCTGATAGGAGTCATTACAAAAACACAAGTTTAAGGAGCCTGGAGACAAAAAGAGTAATAGAAAGAATTGAAAAGAAAAAGACTGCTTAGGTTTTGGATGCCTGCATTTGGATTGCATGTGATTCTGAACAGTGGTAGTGATTCAGAACAAGTGAAGGGGGTGACAATGTTAATTAATTTGTCTCAATGGATTAATAGTCATATTTCTACTCCCACCAAATTTTGATGATGAATTTGAAGAATTACCCCAATTCTTCAATCTGAAATTGATTATACATGCAATGAGGATGCATTGATAATTGTTGGTAATTGGAATGGGAAAGTTGGAAACAAAGAGGAAGGATCAGTAGTGGAAAATAAAGCTTTGGTTATAGAAACAATGATTACTACTGTATGATTGAATTCTGCAATACGCAACACCAGTGTTTTATTCTATTGTGTATAGGATCACTGTGAGTTGGAATCAACTCAATGGCACCTAACAACAATTATTGATTTATAGTAAATATCTTTTTTTCCCCAACAATATAAATTATAACAATTCACATTATCAAATTAAATACCATGGAACCAAATTGACTGCATCTGTGGAAAGAGACGATGGAGAAGCTCATTATCATCAGTCAAAACCAGGTGAGTTACCAAATGTTGAAGAGATCATCAATTGCTCATATGCAATTTCAGACTGAAGCTGTATAAAATTACAAGTCCATGAGATCCAATATATATAATCTTGTGTATATCTCATCTTAATTTAGAGACTAATTCATGAATATAATTGACATTAGACACTAAAGACCAAAAACCAGAACAGTTTTTGGATGACATCAAGCATATCATATATGAACAAGGAAAAAGATCATTAAAAAGACAAGAGAGAAAGAAAAGACCAAAATGGATATTAGAAGAGGCTCTTAAACTTGCTCTTAAATGTACAGAAGCTAAAGCAACTGGAAGAAATAAGGAAGAAAAAGAGCTGATTAAAACATTTCCAAAGGCAGTTTAAGAAGAAAAATAAAGCATTATAATGAAATATGCAAAGACCTGGAGTTAAAAAACCATAAGGGAAGAATACACTCAGCAATTCTTAAGCTGAAAGAACTTAAGAAAAACAAGTCATGCATTTGTGGGCAATATTGAAGAATTCCATGTACAAAATATTGAATGGTGCAAGAAGTATCTTAAGAAGATGGAAGAATTATTAAGAGTCACTCTACAAAAAATAATTGGCCCACTTACATACATTTTAATAGCTATCATATGATCAACAACTGGTAATAATGAAGGAAGAAATACAAACTGCACTGAAGGTATTCGTGAAATACAAGCTCCAGGAATTGATGAAACAAAAATTGAAATGCTTCAATAAATGCATGCAGCACAGGAAGAGCTCACTCATATATGACAAGACATTTGAAAGACAGCTACCTAGCCAACTGATTGCAAGAGATCTATATTTGTGCCCTTTTCCAAAGAAAGATGGTCCAATGGAAAGTTAAAATCATGAAAGAGTACCATTAATATCCCATTCAAGTAACGACTTACTTAAGATAATTCAAATATGATTGCAATAGCAAATTAAAAGGGATCTGTGAGAAATTCAACACAGAATCATTAAAGGACATGGAACTAGGGATATAATTTCTGACCTCAGATGGGTCATGGCTAAAGGAGAGATGTTAACTTGTGCTTCATTGACTGTGCTTTTGACTGTGTGAATCATAACATGCTATGTATAACAGTGGAAAGAATGGATATTCTAAAACATGTAATTGTGTTTATGAGGAAAGAGTACAGAGACCAAGATACATTAGTTAGAACATTAACAAAGGGACACTAAATGGCTTAGAGTCTTGGAAGGCTTGCACCAGGGTTGTATCTTTTTATCATACTTATGCAATCTGTATGTTGAACAAATCATCCAAGAGACTGGAATATATGCAGAAGAATCACCACTTGTCTTTAAGTTTGTTGTACTGTGATGGCTTACATGTTGCTGTGACTCTGGAAGGTATTAAATACCAGTAAGTTCATCTATTGTAGACAGGTTTCATATGAGTTTCCAGACTAAGACATACTAGAAAGAAACAGAGATGGACTACTTTCCAATACTGAAAACTTTATGAAGAGTATTGGAACACTGTCAGATAGCACCAGAGTATGAATATTAAAACATGATGGAAAACACCAAAGTATTATCAGTTATAGTGTTAAAAATGAACCACTCAGGTTGGAAGACACTTGAAATAGAGCAGATTCCTCAAATTAGAGTTGCCTTTGATGACACAAATGGAGTAAAGCTGACAGGACTTTCATTGATAATGAGACTCAACTCAAAATAAAGAGAAACAGCTGGAAAAAAAAAATCCACTAATAATTAGAATACAGAATGTACAAGGTATGAATCTAGGAAGATTTGAAGTTGTCAAAAATTAAATGGAATGCATAAACATTTATATCTTAAGCATTAGTGAGGTGAAATGGGCTGGTATTGCTCATTATGAATCTGACTACCATCTGGTTTACTATGCCAGGAATGACAAGTTGAAGAGGAATCGTGTCACATTCATCATCAAAAAGAACATTTCAAGATCTATTTTGAAGTAAAATGCTCTCTGTGATAGCATAATAGCCATACCCTTTCAGAAAGTCTTTTAGTATGGATTGTGCCTCAATGTTGTTGTTGTTTTTAAGTTCCGTGAAGTCAATTCTGACTCATAGTGACCCTGTATAGGGTTTCTGAAGAGTGGCTGGTGAGCTTGAACCTCTGATCTTGTGGTTCAAACTGATGTTGCAGTCTAGCGCATTAATACACAGTGCCACACCAGGACCTCAATGTTAAAAAAACAAAAATCCTCACAACTGGGCCA
>NW_006408586.1:14100832-14103424 GCF_000296735.1 Chrysochloris asiatica
TAACCACTACACTACCAGAGCTTCTTTGGGGTACAACCAGAATATTTCTTAGAAGTGAGAATAGGGAGACTAGGTCTTTCATTCTCTGGACATGTGTCATGTGGAACTAGCCAATGGAGAAGGACATCATGCTTAGAAAAGTGGGGAGTCAACACAAAAGTGGAAGAATCCCAATGAGATGGACTGACACTAGGGTAACAATGGATTAAAAAATAACAGCAGTTGTGAGAATTGCACAAGACTGGAAAGTATTTCTTTCTGTTGTGCATATGGTCACTATAAGTGGGAACTAACTTGATGTCACCTAGCAGCAAACAAGAACAGGTTTATAAGTTGATATGATTTGCTTCATTTAAATTAAGGAAGATACCAAGGAGATGGGTTGATACAGTGGTAGCAACAATAGGTCCAAGTATAACAACAATTGTAAGGATGGCACAGGACCTGGCAGTGTTTTGCTCTTTTGTACACAGGGTCACTATGAGTAAGAGCCTACTTGCTGTCACTTAACAACAACAACAACAATCATAGTATATGAAATATCTTTTATATTTGTAGAAAGTGAGGTTCTTAGAAATAAGGAATTTTTCACAAGGTGCAGCAGTAACTGTAAGTTCTGAAATAAGGAGCACTTTTTCTGATGTGAAAGCAATTAGATGTATCTACTGTCAAAAAAAAAAAAAAAGCGAGAGAGAGAAAGAGGACCTGGCAGGAAAAGCAAGCCCATCTATCTGCAATTTGGGTCAGAAACAAGAGAACCCTTAATTAAGATATAGCAATGATCCCCACTTGATTTTAAAATTCCATTGAAAACAAACTTAATTATCATGTGCTACTATTCCTCAGATGAGAGCTGTTAAGCTTGTTTTAATAAGACTCATCCACAGAGTTTTATAGAACAAGGATTTGATTAAAATATCATTCATTTGAGAGTGATTAGAAACAATATTAATGCAATCTCCTCCTTCCCTCTTAACACACACACATTCATAGTCACACAAAAATTTACTGGAGTTTTATTATGTATCAGATTACTTACATTTATTCATAAGAAGCAATAAAAAACACACAAGAGGATTATAATATCTTTTCATATATACTGGCATTCTACCTGTGCTTGTGAAATGTGAAAAAAATCAAATATCAAAGTGACTTTATTCACTGTCTCACTTGAAAGTGATTTTATACCACAATTTGTTATTAAAAATGAATTAGGAGACAGGTAAAATACTGTATGAGATATACAAAGTAATATCACTTGAAGAGTTATTAAAGACTTGAAGGACATATGTCATGCACATTGTTAATGAAAACATTAGTAGCTGGCAGGGAAAGAGATAATTTGTTTTTGTTTTAAATTAGTTCATAAAATATGGAAATAACAATGAAAGCTCACTATACAGCTTTCAAATGTAAGCAATCTAATCATTATGAGTTACAAAAATTTGAATATATCCAGTCATTTATTTTGAAACACAAGATTAGCCATTAATGACAACCTCTACTTCAGATTTAAATAGTCAAATATAGAACACAGCTCTAACTTTTACCATGTAGTCTAGATGTCACAGGTTCTAAGATGAAGAGGAGACTTATCCCACAGATGAAGAGGAAATATGAATAAAGTCTCACCCATACTTGAACTAGATGATTCATAAAATGAGATTTTAGACCTAAAGTTAACTTGAGGTGTTTGGAATGATGTTATAGGATGAATGTATTTTGCATGTGGCACAGACATGGATTTGTGGGAAGGGGGTAGAAATAATATTATTAATTGAATTGTGTTTCAAAAAAATACGTGTTGTAAATCCTAGCTTCTATGCCTGTGATTATAATCCCATTTTGAGTATTTTGTTATCGTTGTTGTTGTAATTTGAGATAGCTAGTTTAATGTGTGTCTTAAATCAATGTCTTTTAAGGCACAGTAGAGATTTAAAAAGCAACTGAGGAAGCAAGGGACATAATTGGGGATTAGAAAAATACATGTCAAATCACATGGATACTGCCAATAAATAAGGAAAGAAAAGTGAAATAGACAAGAACTTTCCCTTAGCATTAACAGAAAGGAAAAAAAAACAACAAAAAAACTCTACTTAGAGCTGAAAACTTATGTTAGAACTTCTAGCCTCAAAAACTCTGAGAAAAATTAATTTCTGCTTGTTAAACCACTTCCAGTATTTCTTTTATAGCAGCACTAGAAAACTTAAGTTACACATTTTGTTGTTATATGCTGTGGAGTTGGTTTTGACCCATAGCAACCCTGTATAGGATTTCTGAGGAGTGGCTGGTGAGTCTGAAATGTCGACCTTGCAGATCAAATGTTGTTGTTGTTATATGCCGTGGAGTCGGTTCCGACTCATAGCGACCCTGCACAGGGTTTCCAAGGCTGTTAATCTTTACGGGAGCAGAACACCTCATCTTTCTCCCGCGGAACCGCTGATAGTTTCGAACTGCTGACCTTACGGTTCGCAGCCCGATTCGTAACCACTACGCTACCAGAGCAGATCAAATAGATTTTGCTATTTACAGCGCCACACCAGAACTCCAAATTATATATGCCATTGTTGTTGTTGTTAAGTGCCGTTGAGT
>NW_006408586.1:14109776-14110673 GCF_000296735.1 Chrysochloris asiatica
ATGAGGCCTTAGGTGGAATCCTGAGCCCCATCTAGACACTTCAGAGAAGGGACATTCCCAATTGAGAAGAGGTACAGACCAACCCGGAATGGCTAGAAGAACAGAAGATAATTCTTGAAAGAAAGACTAATGGGAGGAGAAGAGGGGGTAGAAAAGCAGAGTTTTGGGCTGTGACATTATCAAGCAAGCTGTTTGCCCTGGAGCCATCAAGGCAAGAAATGCCAACCCATCAGGGTAAACTCTTGTCTAAGACTAAAACTCTAAGGGAACACACAAATTGTCCTGTATGCTTGATGGCAATCATCCTGATAGATTTATGATTGGAAACGGGGGCAGAATAACAGCAAAGAAGACATGGACAAAGACTTGCCATATTCCTTGGATGCCCGATGTCCTTGGAATTGAGAGAGAGGAAAAGGATGGACTGAAAGGTTTGAAGTTCAGAATGGTGTGTGAACTATTCAGCCCAAAGACAGTGGCCCTGCCACTGATGGCTAAAGTTAAGAAAGAAGCAACCACTGGATCTGAAGAAGGGGGAAGATTGTGAGTACTCCCAGACTTGTAGACAGTACCCATTGGACTTATCATGCATGGTTTGCTGACCAGAAGTGGACCAGATAAAGATGAAGAGGGAGCAAGCATAAATTCCTACAACCTGATCAACTGGACCCTTGATTATGGATGAGGCTGCATAAAATTCCAACCAAATAGGGAAGGACTCTCCATGTCAAGGATAAAGCATGTCTGGTAGCATAGTGGTTAAGAATCGGGCTGCGAACCGCAAGGTCAGCAGTTCGAAACTACCAGCTGTTCCACGGGAGAAAGATGAGGCGGTCTGCTCCCGTAAAGATTTACAGCCTCGGAAACCCTGTGTAGGGTCGCTATGAGTCGGAACCG
>NW_006408586.1:14111101-14114380 GCF_000296735.1 Chrysochloris asiatica
CTGGTGAGCTTGATCTTCCAACCTTGAGGCTCAAACTGACTTCCATTCCAGTGCATTAACCCACGGCGCCACACCACAACTCCACACATATCCACATATAAATAGAGAAAGAGTACACATGCACACATCTAGGAGAATGTTGCCATTTGACTTTATTTTCCAGCTAAAATAAGGTTCAGGTCATTCAGAATTTGAGATTGTATCATGGGGATACCACAATTTGTTTATTCATTCACCATATGATGATGGTTATCTCTACCATTGTGCAGGTCTATCAGAATACTTTGAAAGTCCTATTGTTTCACATATTTGCCAATATTGGACATTGTTAGGCATTTGGTTTTAGAAAATCTAATATTTCTATTTGAAAACTTAAAGGTCATAATGAGTGGTACATACATAGCAAAGTGAAGTTGATGGTGATAATGCATATGGAGTAAATTCTTCATTTTGAATTGTGTCCCATTAGTAAATGCAGTCCTGGTGTGGTGCTGTGGGTTAATGCACCAGACTGCAAAGTTGTTTGAACTGCAAGGTTGGTGGCTCAAGCTCACCAGTGCTCCTTGGAAACGCTTTACAGGGTAGATATGGGTTCGAATCGACTCTACAGCGCTCAACAACAACGACAGTAAATGCAGGTCCCAAAGGCTTTACTCCACATGCATCATCACCATCAACTTTACTTTGAAGATTCTGCTCTTCCCCAGTAGCAGTTTGAGTGTCTTCTCATCTGAGGAGCTCATCTTCTGGCATTATATTTGAAAATATCCTTGTGCTCTTTCTTGTATTTCGAGATTCAGTATTCTAAAACTATCTGACAATATCCCATTGCTATTCATAAGATTTCAGGTTATTAAACATTCAAATGTGGTTTGTCTATTTTTTATTTATTATTATTTTTTTTAACTAGCCTGTCTTCTTCTGGAAGCTCACATGAAACCTGTCCACAATGGGTTACCTTGCTTGTGTTTAAAATATTGGTGGAGTATCTTCCGGAATCATAGCAACATGCAAGGCACCACAATACAACAAACTGCCAGACGACAGTGGATGGAACCACTATGTTCACAAATATCTTATGAAAACACTATTATAAAAAGTCATGAAAAATTTTACACACAGAAATATTCATTTTTGGTTATTAGGGGTTATTGAGGAAGGGAGAAAAGAATCACTAACTAGAGAGTAGACACTTGTGTGAAGGGAAAGGCAATGTATAATAAAGGGTAGGGAGCAGCAAATTATGATAAAGACAAAAGAAGGCACAGAGGAGGTAGACAAAATTTAAAGGCAACAAAGGTAAATACTATTATATATACAATCCTTCAATAACAGCAGTAAAAAGTAATGATCTGTAAGTTGATACATAAATGAACAGGTGTAGAAAGGTGAACAGAATTACACCCATGAGCATATAATTAGATTTGGCATTTGATATTTTTATATTAGTATTTATGTGTGCTATAAATATATCCATGTATATATCAGAGTATGCAGAAAGTAAAGTTCTGAAATCTTGGTCACAGCCAGGTACCTTAAATGGAATGAATCACTGAACTTGGTGATTTAGAACCAATGAATCAGGGGTCAATTGGCGTAGTATTGTCCAGAAAAGCAATGTTCTTTTTCCTATTTTGGTGAATAGCAACTGTTTGAGCCTAACCACGTAAGATGCAACTGTAGGTCTCTCCCCATCCAGACCAATGAAGACTGAGGAAAATTGAAGACTCAAGAAAATAATTAGTCCAAATAGCTTAATGGATCACATAAACCTATCTCCACTACTCTCAGACCAGAAGAATTTGATGGTGCTTGATCACTTTAATTGGAATCACAATAGAGTCCTTGATAGAGTGGGAGAAATATGTAAAGTACAAATCAAATTTATGAAAAAAGCCAACGTTAATGGTCTGATAGATATTGGTAGAAGCCATGAGACTATGACCCCCAACTACCCTTCAATCCTGAAAAAGAACCCACTTCTAGGGATTACCTTACAGAAAAACAACAGACAGGCCTATAAAATGAACAATAACACTTGTGAGTTATATACTTCTCAGAACAATCAGCTACTATTATTAAGGTGCCACTGAGTTATTTCTGACTCACAGCAACCCTGTATATGGTTTCTGAGGAACGGCTAGAGTTTTGAACCACCAGCTTGAGGTTCAAATCTATCTTTCAGTCTAATGCTTATCCTACAGCACCACATAAGGCTTATGGGATACCAAAGAGGTAGCATTTGCCCAAATACAAAGCCCAGAAATCAGGAATGGACATAAGAAAAAGGACAAAGGAAATGTTAACCCAGAAAAAGTGGGAAGGCTGTTAAATGAAAAATTGCAACTAATGGCAGTATAAAAATATATGAATAAATTATTGAATGGAAAACTAATTCACCCAACCCAAAAATAATCAAAATAATCAGAGATGTCAAACCAAACATTTAAAAAATTTCAGGTGTGATATATAGAAAAGATATACTTGTTCTTTCAATGTTTCAGAAGAACAATGATTTTTAAAAATTGACAAAGAATGCTTCAAATAAACACTGAATTTATAAACTTTCAAAGTAGAGATTAGACATCAATTGTTTTGCTAAATCATGAAATTAAAAAAGGTTCATGATTCAAAAATGCCTATGCTTACAAACTCTTATAAATGTATACTAATACAACTTTTTTCTTTTCTCATAATTCTCTATAGCACATAATATGGTGGCAATTGTCTGGATAGTACAAACTCACTTGCCACTCTTCAGAAACTGTATACAGAGTTGCTATGAATTGTGGGTTAATGCAACAGAATGCAAAGCTGTGTGAACTGCAAGGTTGGCAGTTCAAACTCACCAGCTACTCCTCAGAAATCCTACACACAGTTGCTATGGGTTGAGATCGACTGGATGGCACCTTACAACAACAAATAACCTTGACTGGAGAAATATTTTGAATAACATATCTTCAAATAATATTTAAAATTAATAAAGAGGACTTCTGGCTTGATGGCAGAATAAATAGAGGGGTTGTACAGAGTCTCACCACTGAAGGCAAAAAAAAAAAATTTTTTTAAGTGATGAAACAGATTAGAGGGATTGTCCTGGAATTCTGAACTTCATATAAAGTGGGGAAGCAATGATTCAATCGCTTATGGGCCAAGAAGTTTGAAGTAGCCACCAGGCCACAACCTTTGTGAAAGACAGAGGGCGGGGACAACAACCAGTTCACTCCTAGTGCAGAAACCACCCAGGGATCTAAGGAGACAGAGGTGTGAAGGTCTTTT
>NW_006408586.1:14118610-14125885 GCF_000296735.1 Chrysochloris asiatica
AACAACAACAACAACATTCAGTACATTAAGCTATAGGAATGGGCAACTTAGACTTTGGCTACCAAAATTCGGGCGCTATAAAGGTACAAAGTGACTGACTTTCAAGCTTTTATGAGACCACATAGTGTCAGAAAGTGGGGTCATAGACAGAACCTCAACTGGATAAATTTTATCCTGTCCAGATGGGTCTGGTAATGAAAGGGATACAACTTTATGATACAATTGCAAGCAATTGCTTACAGCTCTAATGAAAATTGCCACACCTGTAAATGTAGAAGAGGTGGAACTAAAAGGAGGAACAGTTAAAATGTCATCTCAGAAAACAGGGGATCCTAGGGCCATCAAGAGAGAAGAACATGAGAGGAGCTAGGGATCCTGGCCAGAAAAGCATCAACAATAGAGTTGGTGGCAGACATGATAGCATAGAAAGAAAGAACAGTGGTGGACTTTAGACCCATTGACTGAGAAAAGCAGCATGCCTGCCGGCAGGAGGTACAAATAAACACTGTTGGCTAAAAGTGCATGGAGGGTATTGTAATCATTACAAAGATTTGCTGAATGCAAAAATGGTAATCTGTCCTTTAAACCTTCACTCACACAATACACACAAAAAAAGCTTTTGAAAAATGAATATGGATTTATAAATCTCAGATTCATTGTGCTATGCTTGGTATTCGACATTTTTATTTAAATATATTGGAACATTTTACTTTAAGTTCAAAATTCCTTATATAATGTTGTTAAATAATTTAAATGTAATTTTTATGTGATAGCACATGCTTAGAATATAGAGAGATTTGCTAGATTTTGATTTATAGGAATTATTTAGTTTACAGGATTATCCTAATACAGTAATTGTGGCACTGTAGTATGTAGTACTATAGGGTAAGCACACCATGCAAGGTCGGTTTGAACTACAAGTTCAGTGGTTCAAACTCACCAGCCATTTCTCAGAAATCCTATATAAATTACTATGGGTCAGAATGTACACACAGTACATAATAATAATAACTAATCACAATGTGGTGCTTCAAACCTACCAGCTGCTCCACAGAAACCCAATAAAACACTGCTATTTGTCAAAACTGACTTGAGAACACTTAAAAACCACACCAAATTTGTGGGGGAAATAGGGGCTCAAAAATAATGTGGTTTAAAAACAAAACAAGACAAAAAATTATTAAAAAAGATCAAATTTTCCAGGAATGAATGGTGAATACGATTAGAAGAAGTCTGGGACTAGTTTGTGCAGTACAGTGGATTACTTCATATGGCTCTTTTATCCATAGTCTTTGTAATTCCTACCAAACAACTTTTTACCTGATGTGTCTGGGTAAGAAAAGGTGAGAGAAGGTGCTGATAGGATGATATGATTCTGAGTTAATAGTAATTGTAAAAATTTGGAACTGTATCATGGGTATAAAATGAGCTATCTCAAAAGAAGAATGGGGGAATCTTAACACCATCAAAAAGAAAAGAAATGAGTGGAGTTCATCTTTCAGACTCTGAGATCACTTCACATTGAGAGCTGTGATGCTGGAGGAGTTACAGAGGAGAAGCATCAGAAACAAGAGCCAGAACTGGAGACAGAGTGGCAGTTTTCCCAGTAAAACTGAGTGGCTTTGGGCAGGAGGTTTGTTTGTGGAGTGGAGTGCCTCCCAGCACTTAATTGGAGGAGTTATTTGCTGACCCACAGAGCTAGAGCTGAGTGCCTTCAGCTGAGGTTTATCATAGCGTTATGTGTCCTATGGACACTTATCAGCAGCCCTAAAAGAACTTTGTAACATTTCACTGACAGAGAGTGGCCTGCCTTTGGGCACACCTAAGAAGAGTCTGTCCTGACAGGAAGAATTGTGCTTTAGCATTTTCTAAATCAGCATTGTAATGTGTTTGTTGTCATTGTTTTTTTCCTGTCTTGTCATTGTTTTATTCCTGTTGAGTCCGTTACAATTTATAGAAACCCCGGATAGGGTTTCTTAGGAGAGGCTGGTGGATTTGAAACACCAGTCTGTGGTTAGCAGTTCAGTGATTTTTCAACAATCCCATTCAACTTCCCTAATGAAGTCCATAACAGTGAGTTTGGCATTCCAAGTTCTGAGTGGCAAGTGTGATGAATTGTTATTGAACCCAGCCAGCTGAGGAGAAAAGGGTTATGGTATATATATATATATATAGTTGGACAGTTAAAACCAATATTTAAATTTGCTAATTTCCAATCTTTTAGAAAACATATTGAAATCTATATTTAAATAATAACATGACTTTCAAAATCAGGGTATCTTTATGTGTTTTATCCAGAGGATTCCATTCAGCTTGATATTTCAGATTATCTGTAATATTTTTAATTGAGTATTCTAAGCCATTGGAAGATATACTAATATAACAGGAGCAAAAACACTTTGTCCATAAGAATAAAAGTTTAAAAGGAAACACTAATGGTATCCCTTGTTTTAATGATAAAACTTTGTGGACAATTACAATATTTTATTTGGAAAAAAAAAAATGCTGACAGGTAGCAAGATTCATATTGCATTCATGAATGTGTAAATAATAGATGTCAAGTACCAAAAACAATTTTACTAATTGCTATTCACAGTTATGAAAACTATAATATTTAGTGAAGGAGAAAGAGAAAAACAACAACAATAGAAAACACATTTATTTGAATACATTAATGAGGTGAATGTTATAATAATCCACTTTGGATAGTTTTTGAATTCTGTTTTTGTATAATATCTATTTAAAAAGTATTTTCACAATAGACTTTTGGAAGCTGCAGCCAAGAAACAAAGCAACACATTGCATTAGGCAAATATGATACAAAACATATTTTGAAGTATACAAGAGCAAAGATACCAGTTTGAGGACTAAGGTGTTCCTGATCCAAGCCATGGTAATTTCAGTTGCCTTATCTGCATGTGAAAGTTGGACAATAATGAGGAAGACAAGAGGATAATTCATCCATTTAAATTATGGTATTGGAGAAGAATATTAAACATACCATGGATTTACAGGAGAATATATAGATCTATCTTTGAAGAAGTGTAACCAGAGAGCTGTTTATAAGCCAGGATGGAAAGACTTTTTGTCTCTCATGCTTCAGATATGGTATCAGAAGAGACAAATCCCTGGAGAAGGGTATCATGCTTGGTAAAATTGCGGGTCAGCAAAAAAGAGTACGACTACTAATGAGATGGATTGACACAGTGGCAGCTTAAATGGGCTCAAAGATAACAACAGTTGTGAGGATGGCACAGGACCATTCAGTGCTTCATTCTGTTGTGCAAACTGTTGTTATCAGTGAGAACCAACTCCATGATACCTAACAAAAACAACAGCATCCACAACTGAAGCACCCTGGTGGTACAATAGTTGAACCACTCAGCTTCTTAACAAAGTTTGTGTTTAAACCCTCCAACACTTTGTGGGAGAAATACTTGGCAGTCTGTTTATGTAGAAATCTGTTGTTGTTGTTAAGTGCCATTGAGTTGGTTTCTATTCATATGGACCCCAAGGTGGAAAGTTCAAACCCACTAGATGCTCTTGTAAATGGAACCGATTCATGGGATTCAAAAATCAACGGAAACAGCAGTATATGCACAAAAACAAACTCACTATCAACAATTCATCTCTAAATCACACAGACCCTATGGTGCTGGAGGTGGTTGTGTGGCATCAAGTTGGTTCCAACTCCTAGCAGCCTTGTACAGAGTATCCCAAGGCTGTACATCTGTGTGGGGACAGCAAGTCTCATCTTTCTCCATGGAACAACTGGTGGATTCTAACTATTGACCCTATAGTTAAGAGCCCAACCTGTAACCCACTACACTACCAGGACTCCTATATAAGCACTCTATGAGGGCATAACATTTCCCCATAGGGTTTTTAAGTCTGTGTGGGCTACTGCACTGGAGGGCAAAAGTCGGTTTGGACCACAAAGTCGGTGGTTCAAGGTCACCAATCGCTCCTTGGAAATCCTATACAGACATGCTATGAGTTGGAACCATCTCAATGACACTTAACAGAAACAACAACTAAGTACGTTTATGATATATTTTAATACAATTGATATTTAACAGCCAGAGTTGTATGATAACTAATAAACCTAAACCCATTACCACTGAGTTGATTCTGACTCATAGCTACCGTACAAGGCATAGTCGAACTGCCCCATGGTGGTGGTGGTGGTTATGTGCCGTGGAGTAGGTTCTGACTCACAGCTACCCTGTACAGGATTTCCGAGGCTGTAACTCTTTATGGGAGCAGAAAGCCTCATCTTTCTCCCGCAGAACAGCTGGTAGTTTCGAACTGCTGACCTTGAGGTTCACAGCCCAATTTGTAACTACTGTGCTACCAGAGATTTTATATGGCTATTATAATGTGGTGATATCCAAAGTAAAGATTCGTTAATTTTTTCTAATACATTGAGCATATGAAATCCATAATATGAGTTGTGAGCAAACACACATGTATAACATTTCTAAATTGACTTTCCCATAAAATTTATGGAGGAATCTTACAAATCCACTTCAGTACATTAAAAATTTACTATAAATATTCTAATCCAAACTGATATAACAAAGGAAACATCATAGCAGATAGGTAAAAACTGAGTTGAGAATATTTTCAGGAACTAACAAAAAGAGAAATATTAACATTACTATCAATACATAAATATTGAACATAGCAAATGACTTTCTAAGGTTTATCATTTTCTATTTTTGTGTTACTTCCTCAAATAGATGATTTCTTATTATGTTTTTACATTGGCATAACATTAAATGATTTAAGTTTAAATTATATAAAATACTTATTGTTTTCCATTTTACCTGCCATGTAGATTGTAAGAAAAATGTATAGTTAGTCATGAAACTTATATTGAGCAGGTGGCTATTTGGCATCCTGCAGACAAATCATATGGCTGATAGTCTAAAATTATACCTCCCATATATCTTCCATATCATATGTAAATGTGGCAAGAAATTTCACTAATTTTGAACAATTTTGTTAGCAAGTTACAAATATAATTATATAATATCTGAAATAGTTTACCTATAATCATAAAATAAATACTTTTTCCAAAGCAGTTATACAGTTTCAATGATTGATTGCAACTCTCCACTAATAAAGAATTTCACCTTACTTTAACCTACCCTGAGTAATAATATATGTTCTGGAAACTTTTAGTTAACATTAAAATGACCAATTACAAAATAAACTAAAATCATTGTCAGTGTATATCGCAACAATATTAAGTATCGAATACAATACTAGAAGCTAACTGCAACAATTGGTTCAAATACAGTAAAGAACGTATGGATATTAAAGGGACAGAAAACATTCTATTTTGCTATACTTATATTCATAATGTGGGGAGGTAGGACCAAAGACAACTAACAATACAAACAAGTCATGAGTAAATTTTTTGGATAATATACCCACAGTGGTGGTAGTTCTTTGCTACTGAGTCACTTTTGATTCATAGAAATCGTCAGAAACTCTCCTGTTTCCATCTAAGTGATAAATTTGAAATAGGTGCAGGTTATACTAGGAGGCTTTAAAAGTTCACTGAAAAATGGAATTAAAAGATCATAAATTACTTCCATGAACTTTGTGATGCCCCCCCCCATGGTCTATTCATATATATTCACACACACAAGTTTTAATTTGGAACAAAATTGTTGTTATTAGTTGGTTCCAAACCTACCTAGATACTACAGAATGAACCACTGCCCCATATTACACAATTTTCACAATTCTTAATATGCTTGAGCTCATTGGTGTAGCCACTGTGTCAATCCTTCCTGTGGGGAGTCTTCTTCTATTTTCCCAAGCACCTCCTTCTCCAGGAATGGTCTGTAGTCCTGGTGTGGCACCATAGGATAAGCACTTGATCTCAAGGTTGGTTTGAACTGCAAGGTCATTCATTCAAGTTCACCAGCCACTCATTGGAAATCCTATTGTGGGTCGCTTTGAGTAATAACCAACTACATGAGACTTAACAACAACAACAACAATGACACATTAAAAAAATATGGGAGAAAGTCTCACTATCCTTGTTTCTAAGGAGCATACTGGATACACTTCTTCCAATACAGATTTGTTCATTCTTCTGAAAGTGTATTCTATATTTAATATTCTAACAAACAGTAAATTAAAAAGGATCAGTTATTCAAATTTCCTTATT
The DNA here is from genome assembly GCF_000296735.1 of Chrysochloris asiatica. Classification (NCBI taxonomy): domain Eukaryota; kingdom Metazoa; phylum Chordata; class Mammalia; order Afrosoricida; family Chrysochloridae; genus Chrysochloris; species Chrysochloris asiatica. The sequence goes on from NW_006408586.1 coordinate 14,124,798, forward strand.
CACTGTGCACATTTTGTAGGCCTTTGAAGCAATTAAAAATACCAAAATCAGGTGCATCTCAGTTTTTATAGTTATATCTTTGCTTATGAACACTTAAAAGAAATCATTTGAAGAAATAATCATTGATTTCTTAACAACTGCTTTCATGAATGATGATTGTGGATCCAAGTAAAATGAAATACTTGACAACTTCAATCTTTCTTCCATTGATTGTAATGTTGATTTATGTTTCAGTTTAACCATTTCATTCAGACTTTAGAATATGAGCATTTCTCATATTTTCAGTAGCCATCGCTCTCATTACTACTGTAAGAGAGGTCAAGCACAAGAATAAAAATATCAAATGCTGACTGGACTGTGAATTGTCTCAAGTAATAGATGTTGTTAACAATAGTTGTGACTGTGAAGCATCATTTGCAGAAGCAGTGAATTGTGCCCTTATTCATCATGTGCCAGTGGAGCATTTGGCATAGATAAATGCAAATCAAACATAAATGGTCAAATAATCTTGCTTGCAACTTATTTTTTCTCATTGTTGAGCCAAAGTAGAGAAGCAAGAAATTAATGGCTTTCTAGTTCAGTTCAGGTTCACAAGAACTTTATTTTCAATTTTTATTCCAGTGAAAATTTCATGCTATGGTCAATTTCAGTTTTCAAGTTAGTTCTGGTTTGAAGCCCAAATACGTAAACTGAAGTTTTAATGTAATAGTATATACAGAGGTCGATTTGTTACCACATGTTATACATAAATTGGATGTTTATAACCCAGGTGTGTGTGTACATGAACCAAATACCATCAATCAATTGGATCTAATAGACATTTATATAATACTTAATTCAAAAACAGCAGAATATAGATTATTTTAAAGCTTACAAGGAATATTCATTCCACAATATTATTAAACTAGAAATCCATTATAATAGGACAGTTACAAAACCCACAAAATATTTGTAGATTAAGCAACATACTTATAAAAAACAAATGGGTATAAAAAGACATAAGGTGGGGAGCCGAGGAAGATAGTGAACTTGGCAGAACTACTGTGCCAGCTCTCTGCAGCAAAGATATGAATAACCAGACAAGACAG
>NW_006408586.1:14129841-14130712 GCF_000296735.1 Chrysochloris asiatica
CACAACCTTGGAATAACATGCTTTCAAGATGCAGGGATTGAGGTATGGTTTGAAAGAGTAAAAGGGGGAATAATGTTAGGCTACTTGGCTGTCTTTTGAATTTTGGTTTCCCTTGTTTACCATTGTGAAATAGTCACTTGAGGGGTGGGAGGGGGGGAATAGCCAGAAACATCACAATAGAAAGCTTGTAAACCCGTCTTCAGCCTATAACTGATTGGAATATCTTAAAGGGGGCTAGAAATTGCTCAGCCCAAAATGGAGGAGGGCATATAAAGGCAAGAAATGACTGGCTTACAAGCTTTCAAGAGGGAGCCTAGGTCCAGAAGGGGCAGGGGTAGGTAGAACCTTCAATGAACCATTTCCAACCGTTGGGACCAGGCTGGCAAAAGGAAATGGGGATAAGACTCCTGTGGTACAATAGTGAATAATGACCATCAGGACTGACTGTGAGGGTTTGAAATGTAGACATAGATTTTTTGGCAAAAGGAGGGGAGTGATTGATTTTGAAGTCCAGAGAGACAATGAAGCCAGGCATGGAGACAGAGATGATGATGTGGATAGATGGAATGGCTGGGGACATGGGATTCAGGGAGGGAGAGGAGCTGTTTGCTGACAGCAAGGGGGGGGGGCTGTGGGGTGCATCCTTTGGTTATTTGATGATGCATAGAGGGATTGTAATCACTGCAATGAAATGAAATATGATAGGATGAATGTGAAGCTGAAATGGGACAGAGATAAATAATCATGTATACACAACCTTGGAACAACAGGGCTCTGGGATACAGGATTGAGCCATGGTTGGAATACGGAAAAGGAGAGAAATAATGTTATGATTCTTGGCTGTCTTTTGATTCTGGGTTTTCTTGGCATA
>NW_006408586.1:14131444-14133160 GCF_000296735.1 Chrysochloris asiatica
ATGATCAGAGCTCAACTAGAAGAAGAAAGGAGAAGTAAAAAGAGTAATCTGATAAAATTTAATGAACTTGACCTACACTTTTGGATGCAGTCATTCAAAAGAGGGAACAAATCTTTACAGTGAGGATCATTCCCACCCCCTCCATACAAAGAGTAGACAGGAATAGGCAACTTGGACATAGGCTGCCCTAAATGGGGGGAGGGGGTACTATAAAGACAAGAAGTGACTGGCTTACAAGCTTTCAAGATGGAACCTAGATCCAGAAGGCATGGAGGAAGGTAGAATCTCCACTGAGAAGTATCCAATCTGTTTAGGCAGGGCCGATGAAAGGAGGTGCACATAGGTCTTTTGTGATATAATAGTGAATAATTGTTATCAAGACTGATTGTAAAGGTTGGAAATGTAAAGGTAGATGATTTGTAGTAAAAGGAGGGGAGTGATTCACTTTGCAGTCTAGAAGTGGAGGTCCCTGAGACTATCAAGGGAGAAGAGCAGAGAGTGGGACCCTACCCAGAGAAGCAGTGATGGCAGAGATGATGATGTGGAGAGATGGGACAGCTGGGGACTTTAGACCCAGAGGGAGAGCTGTGTGCTGATGACTCAGGGGGCAGGCTTGTAGTATATACCCTTTTGTTGGTTGATGATGCATGGAAGGGATTGTAACCATGGTAATGAAACAATATGTGATAGGATGAATGTAAAACGAATGTTCTCCCATGTAAACTATAACACAATTCACAATAAAACATTGAAAAAAGGAAAAAAAAACACCACAATATTTGGCTGATAGAATACTAAGCAAGCTGTTTGACTTGGAGATATCAACGTAAAAGAAGTCATCACATTAGTGTAATCCTTCTTCTAAGAAACTGAAAGGGAAGACATGAACAGTCTTGTATGCTTGTTGATTACTGCTGTGGTCCAGTTTTTAGTGGAAGTGGGGTAAATATAGCAATGAAGACATGGACTTAGTTTGGCCATGTTCCATAGTTATCTGTTGACATTGAGAATAAAGAAGATGTAGTTGCTCAAAATTCCAACTGAAAGGAAAATATTCTTCATATTAAGAATCAAGCTTGTCTCCTCAGGGTTTGAAGGGACAGACAACTTAGTTAGATGTCAGCTATGATAAATGGGGGCTACAAAGCTGGCTTACATGCTCTCATGAGTATGCTTAGTTTCATGAGAGCGGTTATGTAGAATCCCTACTGAATAGTTTTCCTCTTTTCAAATTGATGTGCTGAAAGGGATGGGGGATGATGGGAATAGGATTTTATAATTCAGTTGTAAGTAATTGTTGTTGCTGTAGTTAAGTGCCATCAAGTCAGTTCTGACCCATAGTGACCCTGTATAGGGTTTATGAAGAGCAGCTGGTGAGCTTGAACTGCTAACTGTGAGGTTCAAATCGACTTTGCAGTCCAGCGTATTAACAGCACTACACCAGGACTTGTCACAGGTGTAAATGTGTAGATGTGTAACTAAAAGGGGGAAATAGTTAGCCTTTCATTTCAGGAACAGAGAACCTTAGGACCAGCAAGAGGAAAGAGCATGATTGGAGTGTGAGATCCAAACCATAATGCAGTGACAGAGAGAAGGGTTGAGTCAATGGCATAGAGAAATAGAGCAGCCTCTAGGCCATTGGACTGAAAAAGTCTGTGTGTCTGCAGTCAGGTAGCTGGCTTACAAACTGTGTCTTTTGGACATTTAAATTAATAT
>NW_006408586.1:14133275-14139726 GCF_000296735.1 Chrysochloris asiatica
CCTGAAAACATCCACTCAATTCACAATAAAAACTTTAAAATAAATTAATTAAATTAAACAAAAAAACAAATTATGTGTCCTACAGAATGAGTGAATCGGTCAATTTTAAAATTGATGATCAGCTCCCACAAAATGGTAAAATATTTCTATTAACACTAGTAATAAAATAATGAAAAGAAAGGCACATAGATCTCTACATAGAGAAAACTGTATATAAAGTTTTAGAGATGTAACATTGATATACAACAGATTTAGTCTGTATCACAGATATATGATTGAATTTGTTGATTTGTCTAGAAATGATAATGAAATTGAATAACATATGCAGGGACAGATGACAATTTTGGACACTTTGTATACTCTGACTTGCAAAATATTAAGAATCTCAAAGTGCAATTAAAGCTACAAGTTTTATAAGAAAAAGTTGACTGGACTGAAGTGTGCTGTACACATTCTTCAGCCAGTTATTAAAGACACAATACAGAATGTTGAATTGGAAGAATTTTTAGGACACCATCATGAACTCAGGAGTCTTGGTGAGGCACTGTAGGATAAGTACTGGATTGATAAAACTACAAACTCTGCTGTTCAAACCCATCAACCATGTTTCAGAAATCCTATATTGGGTTACTATGAGTCAGAACTAACTGGGGGACATTTAACAACAACAAGAACAATCATGAATTAATGTAACTACTACATATCCTTACACTTTGTACAATTTGTTTTTAAAATAAGGAAACCTCTACTGAATTGTCTAAAAGACAAAATAGTATATATGCCAAATTACAATCCTTACTGTGATGCAATAATTTCTATAATGCACAAAAGGGCATCAAAAAGGTCCTGGGAAAGTGGAATGAAAAGATAATGGGATTGTTTTCATAAACCTTTTGAAGCCCCCTCCTATTAGTTGAGAATAATATGAACTATGATCTTTCTAATGACAATGTGCATTATGTCTAATAATTTCAGAAGGCTTTAAAAGATTTTAAGAGCAAGTAAGTTACAAAGTGAATAAGTTATGTTTATGGTATATGGGTGGAAGCTCAACCAAATTAAGAGCTTTTAATAAACCATTTGAAAAAATATCAATTAAAAAAATTTAATGTTGGGGAAAATGTATCATTGAAAATGATAGCATATTGGGAGCAGTCTATCTACATCCTTGTTATCAAAATTTAATCAGTTCTTAAGATGAAGGTCATATTATATTTTAAAAGCTTTTGGGAAAGGAGAGAAAATTTTAAAGGAGCAACACTAAAAGTGCACCAAAGGAAAGACTCTTATTCAAATGGTAATGATGATGAGATGGCATTATTTCTCAAAATAGAAGGAAAATTCAAGAGAACAAATGACTCTATTACTATTAATGGTGTTACTCTATTAAACTTTAATGGTGTACAAAGAGTTCAGGGAAAAAAAAAAAAAAGATTCTTGAATTTTGGAAAGAAAATAATTTGCAATTTTTGAATTGGTTATAGTAGATTTGGGTATACCATTTACCCATGTCACAATTATGAAACTTTCTCATGTTTGAAAATCATCTTGCAAGAAAACAGGGATAGCTTAAGTGAAAATAAAAATTAATGTATTGATATTCTTTTAACTAAATGTTGTTAAGTGTCATCAAGTCAATATTCCATCTCATAACAGCTTTGTTTCCAAGGAATGACTTGGTGGGTTTGAACCATCTAACATGCAGTTCAAACTGACCTTGTGGCCCAATGCTTTATCCTACAGCCCCATACTAGGGCTCCCACTAAGACACAAATATGGTTTGTTTCATTGAGGTGCTCTTAGCAAAGTGCATACATTTTATTAATTAAATATATGTTGTTGTTGTTGTTGTTAAGTGCCGTCGAGTCGGTTTCGACCCATAGCGACCCTGTACAGGGTTTCTGAGGGTGTAAATCTTTACCGAAGTAGAAAGCCTCATCTTTCTACTTTTAATATTAAAATATTAAAAATTTTATTGTGATTTAACTTTATATACTAAAGGAGCCCTGGTAGGATAGTGGATTACACGTTGGGCTGCTAACTGCAAGATGGGAAGAAGATTTCATCTCTGAAACTCTATGAAACTTTATACAGCATCACTATGAGTCAGCACCAACTGGATGACACATCACCACCACAATTTTATGTATTGATTTTTTTTAGTTATTATAATGCACTGTATGATTCTAGTACCTTATGAACATGGATGGTTGTTGTTATGTGCCGTGGAATCAGCTGTCTCTCTATGGAGGAATCCTTACTTGCCTATCCCAGTGTTTTAATCTTTATGTCTTCCTTTGGTTTGTGGCAATATATGTCCCATCTCTTATCTTCACTTGACCTCACATTCACATAATCTCTTCTCTAGTGTCTCTCTCTGTGTCATCTCTACTTGAAACTACCAGCCGCTCCGCGGGAGAAAGATGAGGCTTTCTACTCCCGTAAAGATTTACACCCTCGGAAACCCTGTACAGGGTCGTTATGGGTCGGAACCGACTCGACGGCACTTAACAACAACAACAATGGTATGTTCACTTCAAGATCTTTAATTATATCTGCAAAGGCATTGCTTCCCAATTAGGTTGCAATGAGATACTGCATGAACATGTTATTTGGAGAGACTATTCAATCCAATACAGGCTACCATCTGGCCCCAAAATCTCATCATCTAAATTTTTTGTCAGGTTTGGGAGAGAGTTTTGGTATTGTATTTTGAGTTCCAAATTTTCTATTTGTGGAATGTAAAACTTAAAAAGTTGTCTGCTTCCAAAACGCAATGGCTGGGTAGACATAGGACACACATTCATATCCCAAGGAATAAAATACTTTAAAATCCAACATGGCAAACTCCACTAGATTTCAAGATCTGAGAAGAAATCTATGTAACTCATAGTTCTGTCCTTTGTGAAAATCGTTTATTTTGATGGAGTGGCATTCTAGTCTGTCCACTATTTACAATTTATTGTTCTATAGCCTGTCTTTTAAATTGATTATCTACCTCCCAGGGGGAGTAAATAAACAAGTAAATAAACAGAGATAGAGAAAGAAAGGAAGAAAGGAAGAGAAAAAGAACATAAAAACGAAGACAGAGAGAAAGTAAATGTATTTCTGATATTAGGAAAACAAAGTTTTGGAGATGGACTGGCACATTGTAGCAGTCTGAAGCCATGTGACCACTATCCTTCATATAAATGCATGTGTCCACACTAGTGAATTATTCTTTGTCCAGATAAAGGAAGGAAGAGAATGAGAAAGGATCAATGGATGTTTAATTCTCTTGCCTCTCAGACAATTTGCACATATAACAATGGACTTCTAGAGAATTTGAATTAGTTCTTTAAATGATAATTGAATGCCTATGCACTTTTCTGCTGCTGATACTTAACAAAGAAATTACTCTAATCAAGGATTGTCTATTGAAGTAGGAGAAGATAGGGCTGATTATGCAGCAGATCAAGACAGAAATGTTTTACTGTCCATTTTAAGCTCTCGCCCAAATATAATTTCCACAGAATAACCTATTCTGACTATATGTCTTGACCAAACTTGATGTGAAAATGAATTGTGAAATATATAAAACTAAAGAAAGTACAGCAAATGACTTTTGACATTTAGTTTGTTTTAAATGCAGTTACTTAGTTTAATTTTTAAACTAGACTTTCTTCTGCTTTTAGTTTTGTAAAATATCTGGCATCTCATTTACTATATTCATTTAAGGGTAAATTTGCCATAAGTTAATCGTCAAATGTGTAGAGTTTGTTTAGGCTTAAAATTGTTTTGATTTGTTTTATTTTTCTCTATTCTGGCATATCTTTGAACTATAATGGCTAGATAATAATAAAATTGAATGAATGTCCTGATACTGTGATTAGTTTGAGGTTCATGGGAATATGAAATTTAGTTGTGACCTATCATTCTTTCCACTCATACTACAATAAAGACAGCTCATCTAAATGTGTGACTTTCTTGTATAATATTTTATTTGAGAATTCAAAGAAGCTGCTCATTATTTTCATATGGGAAGGAAGGACATCTGAAAGCTGTTTATTGGAATTTGACAACCCATAGACAGAGATTAAATCATACAGATGATGGAATTTAAACAGTACTTTGATTGTAATTAACTATGTTGGATCTGTTGCTTGTCTTAAGTATTTTATCATTCAAATGAATGTGGCAATTTACTTTAGATATTTACAGACAACGTTGGAAAGAAAATGTCAGTTTTCCTCTTGCTTTAAATTTTCTTCTTTCATGACACTGGAATTTTATTTAATTGCAAATATTTGTTAAAAAAAAAAAAAAAAGAACTGGATGGGCAACAATTAACAGTTAAACATATTTAACTTAATTTGTTTTCTACTATAAAAATGTACCTTTCTGAGATTTAGGGAATTGCCATTTTTTTCACTATATGTAAAATATGTGGATTGCATTACCTCTATTAAAAGAATTGACATGAGGATTAATTGATTTGCTATGATAATTAGTACTTTCATTGTTCTACCTACCATCTTCTAGAAACAGAGTGCTTAGAAAAAAATGACCATCCTTGAGACATGGGTCAAGACAGTCATCATACACTGGATTCTTCAATAAGATCTTATATTAAATGATGTCATATTTTAGCAGGTATCTATAACAGTTTAGTTGTATATTCAAGAATAAACTAAATGTCAAATGTGAGTGAAACATATGCTTCAAATGTTGAAGTCATATATTTTATTTCATAACAGACAAGAATGCAAATTTCCATAGGGAAATTCTTTTATGCAAATAAAACTGTAAACATATCTAAGTGCAAAAATTGCTGCTACTTTAACCTGATTTATTTACTATGATTTTAGGGGTGCATGTAAGCATATATATCTATTTTTCCTATGAACAGCAATCTCGTATCAAACTAAAATGATAGAGTGCTGTAAACTCAATAGATAGTACATAGTAAACAACATTTTCAAATGTTATGAATGACTTAACAGAAGACTTATGATAGTAAAAGGACTCCTGGTATGACACTGTGGGTTAATGCACCAGACTGTAAGGTCAACCTTAAGGTTGGCAGTTCAAATTCATCAGCTGCTCCTCAGAAATCCTATACAGGGTTGCTATGAGTGGGAGCCAACTCAACAGAACTTAACGTCAACAGGGTAAAAGGAGAAAAAAAAAAAGGAAGTTATAGTAGAAGCGAAAACAAAGAATTGGGGTTCTGGAATTTTTTTTTTATTTAAATTTTTTTTAAGTTTCCACACTGTTAAAACAAAGTAAGTAAAAACAATAACAAAGCAAAAATAATCAGAATATTATGACCAAGAAAATTTGTTCACGAATCTAGTAGAAACATCTTCTTGAAGTCATGACAAAATGATCAAGAAAACAAATGAAATGTGAGTTTTTATTATCATTGTAGGCTATTTATTTTGAAATAATTATTGCAAATAAAGTTACAAACAGTTCCACAAAATTGAACAAGATATTATAACAGGCAAAGGATACTGAAAATATATCTTTGGGGAAAAGAGATAATCTCAATACTATCAAAAATGAAACACAACAAAAAGTTTTATGCATTTTTGATAGAATGTTCTCTACATATATCAATCTTATCATGCACGTTACTACTGGTAAAAAGTATGGATATCAGAACATATAGAAATTTTATTTCTGTAAGTCATTTCTAAAGGTATTACCACATGATGCTCAGAGATATCTGTTCAAATAGGTTTGATCTACAAGAAGAACACACAAACTAAACAAGGCTACATAGTATATTTGAAGAGTGGGTAATTTGAATTCTTATTCATATAATACAACAATTAACAAAATGTAGAATTATTATATTAAATTTCATATGACTATATGCAAAAGCACAATGTTGATTATCAAAATTGTCGAAAAAAAGATAAAATAGAATAATATTTATGTTGTTGTGTTTATTTTATGAAATTTTACATGTATATAATACAATTAAAAATAAAAACGGGATTTTCTTTCCATAATTAAGAAGTGTTTATATCCCGGGAGTAAGATTATATATCTGTTGTTATTATGGTGCAATCGGGTCCATACCAGCTCATGTACTACACTATTTACAACAGAAAGAAACACTGCCCAGTCCTGGGCTAACCTCAAAATTGTTGCTATGTCTAAGCCCATCAATGTTGCCACTGTGCCAACCCATCTCATTGAGGGTCTTCCTCTTTTTCTCTGATGCTCCAATTTACCAAACATAATATCCTTCTCCAGTGACTGGTCCCTCATGACAACATGTCCAAAGTATGAGAGACAAAGTTCGGCCATCCTGGCTTCCAAAGAATACTCTGGCTGTACTTTTTCCAACACAGATCTGTTTGTGCTTTTCGATGTCCATCATACTTTTAATATTCTTCTCCAGCACCATAACTCAAATGGATCAATTGTTCTACAGTCTTCCTTATTTACTGTCCAACTT
>NW_006408586.1:14140216-14141718 GCF_000296735.1 Chrysochloris asiatica
TATATTATTATAGATAGATAGATAGATTCTCTTGTTGTTAAGTGCTATCAAATCAGTTTTGTTAAGTACCATGGAGTAGGTTCCAACTCATAATGACCCTGTATAGGGTTTCTGTGCCATGGAGTCTATTCTAACACATAACAACCCTGCATAGTAATTCCGAGGCTATAAATCTTTACAGGAGCAGAAAGCCTCATCTTTCTCCCATGGAAGAGCAAGTTGTTTCAAACTACTGACCTTGAAGTTAGGAACCTAACTCATAACCACTATGCTACCAGAGGCCATATGTGTGTGTGTATGTATATGTATATTCATGCATTAATCAAATATGCTACAGCAACAGTGTCCTTTTGAGGACCATGGTGCACCTGATTTAAGTAGGGAAGAGCTGCTTCCTCAAAGTAGAATTGATGGTGATGACGCAAATGGAATAAAGCCTGTGGATGAAAAGTGAGTAGGACCTTCATTTGCTGATGGCGCACATCTCAAATTGAAGAGAAACCGCTGTAAACATCATTGAAAACTGGCACACAGAATGTACAAAGTATGAATCTGGGAAAATTGGAAGTTGTCAAAATGAAATGTAATGCATAAATATCAATATCTTAGACATTAGTGAGCTAAAGTAGACTGGTATTGGCCATTTTGAATCAATCTGACAACCACATGGTTTACTATGCCGGGAATGACAAATTGAAGAGGAATGCTGTTGCATTCATTGTCAAAAAGAACATATCCAGACCAGTCATGAGGTACATTGCTGTCTGTGATAGGATAGTATCTATGTGCTTGTAGGGAAGCCCAGTTTATACCACTAATATTTAAATTTATGCACCAACCACTAAAGTAAGTGAGGATGAAATTGAAGAATTCTACCAACTTCCTCAATCTGAAATCGATCAAACATGCAACCAAGATGTATTGATCATTACTGGCGATTAGAATGCAAAGGTTGGGAGCAAAGAGGAAGCATCAGTATTTGGAAACTATAGCCTTGGTGATAGAAATGATGCTGGAGAATGCATGATAGAATTCTGCAAAACCAATGATTTGCTTATTTCAAATAACTTCTTTTGACAGCATAAGAGACAACTATACACGTGGACCTCACCACATGGAATACATAGAAATCAAATTGACTACATCTGCAGAAAGAGATAATAGAAAAGCTCCATATCATCAGTGAAAACAAGGCCAGGGACAGACTGTGAAACATACCATCAGTTTCTCATATGCAAATTCAAACTGAAGCTGCAGAAAATGAAAACAAGTCCATGAGAGCCAAAATATGACCTTCAATATTTCCCACATGAATTTCGAGATAATCTGAAGAACAGATTTAATACATTAAACACTAAAGACGGAAAACCAGAAGAGTTGTGGGATGCTATCAAGAACATTGAGAAGACAAGAAAAAGGAAAAGGTCAAAACGGATGTCAGAAGAGACACTGAAACTTGCTATCCAGCGTAGAGATGCTAAACAAATGGAAGAAATGAGGAG
>NW_006408586.1:14145593-14162076 GCF_000296735.1 Chrysochloris asiatica
AGTTAGTTTCTTTGCAAAGCCTATGTCTTACTTCATATTCTAACATAACAGGTACTCAATAAATGCATGACAATGAACAAAATAAAAATCACATCACATTGAAGAACATTAAAATACACTTTGATTTAGTTCATACTTTGGTTCATTTAAAAGGAAAAAAATTATAACCAGATTACTTTGTGCATTCTATGGGTGTTTGCATCTTTCTTAGCCAATGTGTGAGTAAAGATGTTCGCATTATACTGTCAGTATTAGTGGGAAAATGCCTTTAATAAGGCATTATTATGTAAATTATTGTAAAAATTCAATAAATTATGTAAAGTTGGTTTCAGCTTTGGTTTAAATACTATTTTACTGTAAAGGAAATAGTAATAAAATTACATTTAAAAATACATACAGCTGAGACTTGAGCAACATGGATCTGAACTGTAAGGGTTTGAACTTGTATACCCACTTATACACAGATTTTTTTTTTCCTCTTGTTACTGGGGTGAGCTCAAGTGATATTACTATTTGCTTAAAATGTTGTGTAATGTTAATCATTGCCCTGTGAACATTCATCAATGGAAATGATAATTGTCACAAGGTATTTTAAGTGGATACTCACAACACTAGAGTCTTGATAAGCACCGGACTGATGGCCTCAAAGTCCACAGTTCAAACCCACAAACTACTCCTCAGAAAACCTATGTAGAATAGCTATGAGTCAGAACAGACTGAACAGCAATAACTACAAACTCAAAACACTTGAGGTAACCATAGTAATATCAGGAAAAAAAGAAAAAATCTCTATATAAGTGGGTCTGTACATTACAAACCAGTGTTGTTCAAAGTTCAGTTGCATTGTTTGCCAAAACTTAGTTTAGCAAGATGTTGAATATTAAATTATGCAAGGGTATTTTTAAAAGATCCTAATTTTTGCTCTTAATCTGAAAAGTGCATTTAAGACTCTTCTTTACCCTTTACCTTTTGTTTTTTTTCTCTTTACTAGTATGATCGTTGGCTTGTGTACTTATAGCCAAACAAGTGTGGAACTGTAGGATAAGCACTGGGTCACAAGGTTAATTTGAAGTGCATATACGATGGTTCAAACTCACCAGCTGCTTCCCAGAAACATTATACATGGTTGCTAGGAGTCAGTACAGACTAGATGGCACTTAACAACAACAATGACAACAACATGCTTATAGCAGGATTAAAAATAACTGGAAAGGACAAAAAAGAGGAAAAAAAGGAGAAAGAGGACTTCCTTGGCCTTACAATCTGCATAACCTAGTTCTGTCACCATACAGTAATGTAATTTAGTAACAAAAAGAAGAGAGGAAAGTTATTACTAAAATTAGTAGTACATCAGAATCAGTGATTACCAGTTATTGTGTGGAATTAATACTAATTTCTGTTATTGTTTAGGTTGTTTCTTCACTCCTTCTCTAAACTTTCCTTTTCTGTTTTCCTTATTTTTTTTTTAAGAAAACTATTATTCATCTCATATTAACCTATTTTATTTTATGAATTAGTCATCGATGAGAGAAGACCTTAAAAGTTGTGGTATGACAAAAAGAACATCATACAGGAAGAGAGCAAAAGGTGATCAAGAAGATAAGAAAGAAGTAAAAGATCAAAATGCATGTTAGAAGAGATTCTGAAACTTGCTCTCCAGTATAGAGATGTTAAAGCAAATGAAAAAAATGAGGAGGTAAAAGAGCTCAAGGGAAATTTTCAAATAATATAATGTAAGTAAGAATCTACTTGATGCCAGTTAGCAACGAGAGCAAAAAAACATCTAGAGTTAGAAAACTAAAAACATGTTCAGCATTTCTCAAGCTGAGGAAACTGAAAAATAAAATTGAGACTTGTCTTGAAATATAGAAGGATTCTCTGGGCAAAATATTGAATGAATGCATCAAAAGAATATGAAAATAATGCATAGAGCCATTGTACCAAAAAGAAATGATTGATGTTCAACGATTTCAAAAGGTAGCATGTGATCAAAAGACAATGATACTGAAAGATAAAGTCCAAGGTGTATTAAAGTTATCGGTAAAGAACACAACTCCAGGAATTCATGGAATACAAATGGAAATCTTTTATCAGACAAATGCAGAACTAGAGATACTCACTCATCTATGCCAAGATGATAGAAGACAGCTACCTGGCCAACTGGTTGGAAAAGATACATATTTATATCCATTCCAAAGACAGGTGATACAAAGGAATGTGGAAACCATTGGGCAATATTATTAATATTGGGTAAGAGTAAAATTTTGCTAAAGATAATTCAAATATAACTTCAACAGTAACTGACAGGAAACTTCCATAGTTTCAAGCTAAATTCAGATGATGATGTGGAGCAAGGGATATAATTGTTGACTTCAGATACAACTTGGCTGAAAACAGAATATCAGAAAGATATTTACCTGTGTTTTACTGACTAATCAAAGGCTTTTGATTGTGTGGATCATGACAAGTTATAGACATCATTGCAGAGTATCAGTATTCTTGAACACTTAATTGTGCTCATGAAGACTTGTACATAGACAGAGAAGCAATTCTTCAAACAAAACAGGGGACCACCAAATGGCTAAAAATTAGGAAAGGTGTCCGCCAAGGTTGTGTTCTTTCACCATGCTTATTTGATCTGTATCCTGAGCAAATAATTAAATAATTTGGATTGTTTGAAGAAAAACATGGCATCAGGATAGGAGGAAGACTCATTAACAACCTGTTATACAGATGATACAAACCTTGCCTGCTTAAACTGAAGAGAATGTAAAATACTTACTAAGGAAGATCAAAGACCACAGTCTTTGACATGGGTTGCACCTCAATATAAAGAAAACAAAAATCTTCACCACTGGACTAATAAACAACATCAAGATAAATTTGGACAATGAATACAGAAGACCACAGAATAATTAATGCGTTTGAATTATGGTGTTGGAGGAGAATATTATAAATACCTCAGACTTCCAAAAGACCCAAAAAATCTATGCTGAAAGTACAGTCAGAATGCTCCTTAGAAGAAAGGTTGGTAGGACTTCATCTCTCATACTTTGAACATACTATCAGGAGGAACCAATCCCTGGAGAAGGACAACATGTTTGGTAAAGTGGAGGGTCAGTGAAAAAAGAAGAAGGTTCCCCAGTGGGTTGGATTGGCACATAGCAGCAGCAATGAGCTCAAGTATAGCAATGAGTGAGAGGTTGGCATGGTACCAGGTAGTGTTGTGTCCTGCTGTGCATGAGTGGGTACTGCCTCAACTGCAACTAACAGCAACAATTTTATTTTATATGTTGTTGTTAAGTGCCATGAAGTCAATTTCAACTCATAACAACCCTATATAAGGTTTCCAAGGAGTGACCGGTGAGTTGAACCACTGACCTTGCCACTCAAACCAACATTGCAGTCCAGCACATCAACCCACAGTGCTACACCAGAACTCCATTAATTTTAGTAGCCCTGGCTAATGCAACATAGTTCTGTAAAGTTTACCATGTTCAACTTTTTATTTTTTAATTTAAACATTTTATTGTGGTTTAATTTAAATGTTTTATTGTGATTTGGGTGAAATTTTACAGTAGAAATTAGTTTTGTATTCAAGAATTTATACACAATTTTTTTTTCCTGGTATTAGTTGAAATCTTCTCAAAATAATAACATTTTTCCCACATCCTACCTGAGTTCGTATTTCATTTGCCTATCTTTCCTGCTCCTTCCAGTTTTCTGAACTTTGCTTTTGGGTAAATGCTGCCTTTTTGTTCCTCATATGGATGATTGTTCTGATAAATATGTCCCTCTATGGTGTTATTGGCCTGTCTGCTATTTGGATGAAAGATGATCCCTGATGTGGACTATTGTTAAATAAGATCTTTTCTTAGCTCTTGACTGGAAGATACAAATTATTCTATCTTAGGTGACTGCTCACAATGAACATTCAACAGTATTTGCTTCCATTCTGTGTATCATCATTCAACAGTATTTGCTTCCATTCCCTGTTTTGTTTTGGTTTTTTTGTGGGTGGAGATGTGCACAGAAACACTCAGGAATATATAATAATTTAAACAATAAAAAGGCACATTATGCAAGCCAGCCTCCTAGCTACCAGTACCCAGTTCCTTTCTTTCAATGAGTCTAGAGTCCTCAACTGCTCCCTCTCTCCATGTTCTCATCTCTGCTTTCATCTCTGGTGTCGCTGCTTCTCTGGATAGGGTCGCACACTCTGCTTGTGCTCTTCCCTCTTGATGGTCCTAGGGTCCTCTGTTTCTGTATTGTAAGATTAACTACTCCCCCATTTTTGTTGCAAAACTCTTACCTTTAAAGCTGTTACAGTCGCAATTAGTCATGGTAACAATGTCTCACTATTGAATCATAAGAATATTATTCCCATCTCTTTTCACCAGACTTATCTAGTCAAGATGAAAGCTATTCATTATGGACTCTATTTTCTTCCACACTCTCTTAAAGTAAACGCCCTCTTGAAAACTTGTAAGCCAGTCACTTCATGCCTTTATCGTACCCTCATTTTAGGTAGCCAATGCCTAAGTTGCCCATTCCTATTTACCTTGTATACAAAGGGGATAGGATTGATACTTGATGTGAAGACTCTTTCCCTCTCAGTTAATATTTTGAGCTACTACATCCATAAGTATAAGTTAAGTTCATCAAACTGTAGCAATTTACACTTGCTTCCTTTATCAAAAAAAAAACATTTTTTTAATCTTCCTAGAGTCGAGTTTTGATTATCAAGTCATCAAGGCTAGGTCAAATGGGTACTATCTGCAAGTTTGAACATTCTTGTGCATCTCCCCTCACATCATATCAGGTAGATGTTTCACTCTCAGCTGTAGCCCTCTGTGGCTAGGACCTTGTCCATGGACTCAGGAGTCCCCAGGTCTCACCACACTTCAGACCAACCAGCCCTTCCTCTTCTCTCTCTTATCTCCAGGTCAACAGGAGTCTCTAGAGCATGGTTGAACTCAGCCCATTTCTTCATTGCTCCCTTTCCCTCTTCCACTCACCAATAGACCAACATGGTCACCAGCAACCTTACATACCTGCTCATGTGTTCCCTTTTAGTGTCAGTCTTGGAGGGAACTTGTCCTGAAGGAACTTGATTGCTTGATGGCTCTCCAGCAAACAACGTACTTGTTCTTGTAGTAGCCAATTCTACTGCCATTTTTGTTTTGAATTTTTCCTGCTGATCTTTCTTTGAAGATGTATCTTGTATTGCTCTAGCTGTTTCAGGCTGGTCTGCTTGTCCTTTTTAGTGTGAATGTCCCACCTCAGAAGGTTCTGGATGGGGTTCAAGGTTCCACCTAAGGTCCTATACACTGCAAAGGATCTGCAAGAAGCTTATTTTCCTGGGCAAGGTCTATAACCCTTTTTAGGTATTCCAATCAGTTATAGGCTGAAGATGGACTTACAAGCTTTCTGTAATCATTTTTCCTGACATTACTTTCTATCCTTCTGAAGTGTCTATTTTAAAATAGTAGGCAAGAGAAACAAATATTCGTAAGACAGTCAAGCATCTTAACATTATTTTCCCTCTTCAGACTATGTCCTGATCCCTGTATCACTAAGACCTGTTGTTCCAATATTGAGCATGCATCACTATTTACCTCTGTCCCATTTAACCCATGCAAACCTGCCTGAGGCTTCCCCTATCTTCCTTATTCTTCCACCCTCCTCCTCTTTCTTGTGTATTTCACTCCCCAATACCCAAACTTTGATGTGTCTACCCACTATTCTGTGCTCTATAGTCCCTCCCTTCACTCCTCAACCCCTGCACCCCACCTCCACTGGTAACCAATAAAGGATTTTTTTAAAAAATTCCCTTTTAGTATATGTATCTTTTCTTAAGCTTTACAGTAATGGTCTTATGCAGCATTTATCCATTTGTGACTAACTAATTTCACTCAGCATAATGTCCTCAAATTTCATCCATGTTATGCAGTGACTTACAGCTTTCTTATTATTCTTCAAGGTAGAATATCCCATTGTATGTATGTACCAAAGTTTTTTATTCATTCTTCCACTGATGGGAAATTAAGCTGTCTCCATCTTTTTGCTATTGTGAATAATGCTCTTATGAACATTGATGTGCATATGATCTACTCATATTATGGCTCATATTTCATGTGGATATATACCAAGTAGAGGAATTGCTGGGCCATAAGATATTTATATTTCCAACTTTCTGAGGAAGTACCATACTGGTTTCTAGAGTGGTTGGACCATTTTACATTTACACCAGCAATGCAGGAGGGTTCCAGTCTCTCAAGATCCTCACCAGAATTTATTGTCCTCTGCATTTTTGAACTTCACTGTTATTACTGGTGTGAGATGGTATCTCATTGGAAGGAATACACAGAGTACCTGTACCAAAAGAAATGGTCAGTGTTCAAGAATTTCAAGAGGTAACATATCATCAAGAATCAATGATATACTGAAAGAAGAAGTACACGAATGTTGAAGGCATTGACAAAGAACAAGGGACTAGGTATTGATTGCATGAAATCTGATGCATTCAACAAACTGTTGCAGCACTGGACACACTCACTCATTTATGCCATAAATTTGGAAGACAGCTACTTGGCCAAGTAAATGGAAAAGATCCATAGTTGTGCCCATCCCAGAGCTGTGACTTAACAGAATGTGGAAATCATCAGATTATGTCTTTCATATCACATTAAGCTAAATTGTTGATAAACATATTGTAAAAGCTTCTTTAACCATACATTGACTGAGAACGTCCATAGGTTCTAGCTGAATTCAGAAAAGGATGTGGAACTAGGGATATCATTGCTGACATCAGATGGAGCTTGGCTAAAAGCAGAAAATACCAGAAAGATGTTTACCTGTAATTTATTGACTACAAAAAGGGTTTCAATTGTATAGACCATGAAAAGCTATGGACAACATTGCAGAGAATATGTATTCCATAACACTTAATCATGCTCCTGAGAAACCTGTAAAAAAGACCAAGAGGTAGTTGTATAAAATCAGGAAAGGTGTACACCAGGGTTATATTCTTTAATCTTACTTATTCCATGTGTATGCTGAGTGAATAATCTAAGAAGCTGGTGTACATGAAGAAAAGCTGGTGTACATGGCATCAGGGTTGGAAGAAGATTCATTAACAATCTGCAATATGAAGATGATACAACCTTGCTTTCTAAAAGGGAAGAAGACTTAAAATACTTGCTGATGAAGATCAAAGACCACAACTTTCTGTATTTATCACACTTCATTGTAAAGAAAACAAAAATCCTCACCACTGGATCAATAAGCAACATCCATATATACTGAGAAAAGATTGATGTCCTCAAATACTTCATTTTTCTGAGATCAACCACCAACACTCTTGGAAGCAGCAGGCATAGAAATGAAAGGACATATTGCGTTAGGCAAATCTGGTGCACAAGACCTCTTTAAATTTTTCAAGAACAAAGTTTTCAGTTTGAGGGCTAAGGTGAGACTGACCCTTGTCATGGTATTATCAATAAACTCATATGCATGTGAAAGTTAGACAGTCAATAAGAAAGACCATAGAAAAATTGATGCATTTTAGTTATAGTCTTGCAGGAGAATTTTTAAAGTACCATGGAGCTCCAAAGGGAATAAAAACAAATCTGTGCTGGAAGAAGTACAGCCAGATGCTTCTTTGAAGCCAGATGGCCAGACTTTGTCTCTCATACTTCATACATATTCTCAGAATGGACCAGTCACTAGAAAAGGATATCATGCATGGTAAAGTGTGAGTTTGGAGAAAAAGAAGAAGACCCCCCAAAATGAGATGGATTGGCACAGTGGCAGCAGCGATGGGCTCAAACTTAGCAACAGTTGTGAAGCTGGCACAGGATTGTGTAGTGTATCATTCTGTTGTGCATAGGTTTGCTATGAGTCAGTACCAACTTGATGACAGCTAACTACAACAACATTACTATGAATGGTGTAACATATCCAAGGCCGAAAACTCCGGCCTATTTTAGGGTAGAGTTGTATAAGGATTTTGAGTACTGGATCACAAGTTTGGTTTGAACCTCAAAGTCACAGGCTCAAACTCACCAGCATCTCCTCGCTATGAGTTGGAACCAACTTGAAAGCACTTAACAACAATAAGAGGCAAAGAGGCTGTGGAATAGATGGTGAATAAGCTTTTGGTGGTCTGAATATTGGTGGCTCCGGTAAATATCCCTGTATTGTGAACTTCAGGGCAGCAAGGTTGTAACTACAGTTAGTGGAATTTTCAGCATATGTATAGTGTTTTGAGATTGATCCTACGTTAGTTTGATGTGGAGGTTGTCGTAATAAAGATAGAGTGGGCACTTCGTGGAACTCATGGTTTGGTTTAGTATCCAAGGGCTTGCATGAGTTATGCATATGTTATTGCCATAACTGTATTTCTAGCTAAACTTGGTACAGAGGGAGATGTTGTAAGCTAGGTAGATAACTCTTCATACAGTTGTAATGGGTTGGTATAAAATGATTGTCCAGGAAGCATTTCAAAGTGGTTAAGTTTATGGAATGAAACGCTGGTAGCACAAGGCTGCTAACTGTAAAATCAGTAGTTCAAATCTACCATGTGTTTCACTGGAGAAAGATGAGACATTCTTCTCCCATAAAAATTTACAGCCTCAGAAATCCTATACAAGACTGCTATGGTTCAAAACCTACTTGATCGCACACAACCACCAACATTAAGTTTATGAAGGGAGGGAGGAGCAGTCCTGACTTGATGAAGTGTTACATGTAAGACTTTTGTCCAAGGTAGCTATGTTTCTTGGCAAAATTTAGCAATAGTTGTTTTAATGTCTTATTTCATTCTCTCAACTTTTAATGAGGATTCAAAGTCACAGGCAGTATGGAATTTGTATTGAATATCCAGGGCCTTAGCAGTCCTTGGGTAATGTGTGATATGAAAGTTGGTTCTCTATCAGATTGAATGGAGCAAAATCTAAGATGATTTCCTATAAAAGAATTTGCAACTTCCATAGCATTTTTAGAGCAGGCTTCCTCCCAGCAAGAGAAGATGTCTATAATAACTAACAAATATTTGAAAGTTTGTTTGGGGACATGACAGTGAAATCAAGTTGCTAATCTTCTAACAAAAATGAGCTCCTCTGTTGAATAGGTTTCATCATACATGGTGAATTGTGGGAGTGAGAATTTTTTCTTTAGCTTAAGTCACATGCTTGAACCACAGACGTTACCACCTGGAACAGTTTATGGCACCCAACTAAATTATTTAGGATGTTCAGGGAAGCACCCGGCCCACAGCGAATGCTTTGATGACAAGTTTTGACAGTTCCCAATAGAGACAGGGGAGGAAGTCAAAGGCCTTGAGACAGTTTCTTAGCCAGCCCTGACCATTTGGAAGAACACCCTTTTTGTGTGACTCTTTCATATCTGAGTTGGAATAGTTAGGAGGGTTGGGTTATGTTGGAGGGCTGCTAATTTAGCAATTCTGTCATCCAAGTTATTTCCCTGAGTAGCATAGGAGCTGTCCATTGGTACCCTTTACAATCCACTACTGGCTCCTGCAGGGGAAGCTGAACTATATGAAGGAAGCATAGAATTAAGTCATAATACTTAATGGGTAAGGGCTAACAACCATTTTTTTTTTTTTTTTCAAAATAAAAGTATGAGCATGTAAAATTAAGAATGCATATTTTGAGTGTGCAAAAATGATGAGACTCTTTTCTTATCTCAACTATAAAGCCCTAATGAGAATAATAAGTTCAGCTTTTTGAGCAGAGAAGCTTGTGATGATATAATAGCATAGCAAACCCTCTAAGTCACTTCAAAATAAGAGCTGCTTCCATCATTGAGCCACTCATCTTCTGATTTTTTAAGGGGCCAATCTCTTAATTCTGATCTACTAGAATATTGCTCATTAATGACATCTACACACTGGTGTATTAAGTCTTGAGTACAGGTGGTGGCTGGCAGTACAGTGGCAGGGTTCAGCACTCGTCAGACTTTAACTGTAACCTGAGGATTGTCTAAGAGTATAGCTTGCATCTGAGTAGTTCTTCCTGTCAGTCATGGATGGCCCCTCTTTTTTTCTTTTTTTAAAGTTTTTATTGTGAATTGAGTAATAGTTTACATGGGAGAACATCCGTTTGACATTCATCCTAGCGTAGTTTGTTTTACTGCAATGATTACAAGCCCCTCCACACATCATCATTCAACAGTATTTGTTTCTATTCCTTCTGTTTTTGTTTTGTTTTGATGTACACAAAAACACTCAGGAATATATTATAATTTTAAAAAACAAAGGGCACATTCTGCAAGCCTGCTTCCTGGCTGCCAGAACAAAGCCTTTCTCTATGAGTCCAGAGACCTCAGCTGTTGTATCTCTCCATGTCATCAGCTCTGCCTCCATCTCTAGTGTCACTGTTTCACTGGATAGGGTCCCACATTCTGCTTGTCCTTTTCTCCCTTGATGGTCCTAGGGTCCTCTGTTCCTGGAGTCCTGGTGTGGTGCTGTGAGTTAATGCTGTAGACTGCAAAGCCATTTAAACTACAAAGTCAGTGGTTCAAGCTCACCATTCACTCCTCAGAAACCCTACACAGGGTCACTATGGGTTGTATCCAACTCGTCGGCAGTTAACAAAAACAACTTTTTGTTACAAAGCTTCTACATTTACAGTTGTGACAATTGCAATTTGTCATGATAATAATTACTATTGAATCATAAGGATCTTACCCCATTTCCTTTCAGCAGACCCATATAGACAAAATGAAAACTATTCAGTGGGGATTCTAACTTCCCCTGAACACTCTGAAACTAAACTCCTCCATGAAAACTTGTAAGGCAGTCATTTTGTGCCTTTATAACCCCCACCCCCACACACACTCCCATATTAGGTAGCCAATGTCTATGTTGCCCATCCCTATCAACCCAGTGTACAGAGGGATGGTAATGATCCTTGCTGTGAACATTCCTTTCCCCTCAGTTGGTATTTTAAATTACAACACCTGTAAGCATAGGTTAAGTTTATCAAATTGTAGTGATTTACACTTGTTTCCTTTGTCATAAATTATTTATCTTCTTCTAGTTTACTTCGATCATCCAGCCATTGAAGCTAGGTCAAACGGGTACTATCTGCAACTTTGGGCATTCTTGTGCATCTCCCATCACTTTATATCAGCTGGATGCTTCAATCTCAGCTCTAGCCCTCCATGGCTATATCCTTGTCCTTGGGACCAGAGGATACCCCAGTTCGCACCAACTTTGAACCAACTAACCCTTTCTCTTCTCTCTCTCATCTCCAGGTTGAAGGGAGTCTATGAAACATGGTCAAACTCAGCCCACATCTTCATTGTTGCTTTCCCACTACTTCCACCCCCAAGTAGACCAATGGGGTTGCCAGCAAGCTTACACCACTTCCACTCACCAGTAGACCAACATAGTTGCCAGCAAGCTTTGAGTTTCAATCTTGCAAGGAGGTTTGTCCTAAGGGGCTTCATTGCTTGCCTTGATGGCTCCCTGGTGAACAACTTGCTTGTTCTTGTAGTAGCAAATAAGACTGCTATTTTTGCTTTTTATTTTCCCTGCTTATCTTTTTTTCAAGAAGTAACTTCTGTTCTTCTAGTCTGCTCCAAGCTGGTCTGCTCCAAGTTGCTCCAAGCTGGTCTGCTTGCCCTTTCAAGTGGGGATGTCCCACCCAGAAGGTTCTAAATGGGAATCAGGAGTCTACCTAAGGTCTTACTACATGGCTCTTTGCATCTAGGACTCTGAGTACTTGATGTGGGCAACAACATCTATATTGTGTCCTGAGTTTACTTTGGAAGCTTATTTAACTAAAAAGGAACTCAATAGACATCAGAATAGGATGAAAGCATACAGTAGGATTCTTAAACAGGGAGTAGAAGAGTAAACTTCAGGGGACTCTAACTCCAAGATCAGTCCAACCACTTATCCATGGGAGCTCCCAGAAACAAAGGTAATTAGAGAGTGAGTAATCCCATGCCTGTGTCTGGTCTCAGAGACTGAATCCCTCATGAAAGACAAATCTTAGAGTTGGACCATGGGGACTCAAACCTATTAACAAACAGTCTAGTGGGTCTTGACGACTCAAACCCCTCATCAAAATGAAAAGTACAAGGACAGAAAGAAAAGAATAAGAAGGTGCCAGAACTGATCAGCACATTCCCTAGTCTTTTCTAAGGTCCTACTGGGAGAGACAATTGAGACTATGGCAAATCAAAATTAAAAGTCCAATAAAAAGGACAAAGAAAGGGACAAACAAAAGATGAAAGAAAAACAGATTAGCAGTCATACAGGAAGTCCAAAAAGAGTCTCCACCAAAAAGGAAAGAAAGAGTAAGATCTCTAGGAACACTTGACAGAGAAATGGCACAGCCAAGGGCAGGATATCAAACTAAAATTTTTGGCAGCACCTTTTCATTCACTATTGTTGATCCAGTCCTGTCGTGGTGGTCCTGAGAGGGTTGAATGAAGGTGCAGAAATCCCTTTTTCTTCTGTGGTCTCCAGTCAATTTTACCAGAGCAGGCTGCAAAACACTAGAAAATCATGAAGCGGAAGAGTAAAGATTCATTCAAGAAACATAATCTGTAGGGTTGACATGCCACAGACAGCAGTATTTCCCCAAGCCTTTGAGGGTTTCATAGAGCTGAAAACAAACTCAGCAAATACTTTGAATTGTTGCCAACATCTTATGGTTTCAGATGTTATTTTCTGGCTCCTCATTTCTCTGGTTATGTGTTCAGCTAATAATCAAGACAGAGTCTAAAATTTCAATATGGATTCTGTTGCAAATGCATCTGGGATGCTTCACATAACCACTCATTTATATGCACCACATCCTAGACCCTGATTCAAGGCTTAGGTTTGTTTCTGAAACACCATACTGAGGTTAATAATTGTTATTGTGACTAAACCATGTACAAGTTATTTTCTACTCTTCTTGGGTAAGGGCTTGTTGCTTTTGGACTTCTTCATCTGTCAGGACTTGTGAGCTCGAGGGGGAAATAACAATTCTTGCCATTCACTTAAAAAAATAAGTATTTTGCTAATTTCATTTCTTGCCTCAACTGTGTTCTGAAAGATCTGAGGTTTTTCCAGAGAATCATTGGTCCAAACTTTTTTCATTCTCTCTCCTGGTTATACCTTTCTTTAAAGATATTTGTAAAGATTTCAAATTTTAGAAACCCTATCAGACAATTCTCACTGTCCCATAGGGTCACTGTGAGTCAGAAATAACTGAAGAGCAAAAGTTTTTTGTTTGTTTGTTTTCTATTTTGAGTTTCGATGGCTTAAATTATGAATGTACATGGAGACAAGCTTTGATTATGGTGAAACTTTCACTTTCAAGTGCAGGGCTGCCTTGTAACAACAACAAAAAAGATCATATATTTTCATAAATACACTAAATATTATTTATATAGAATAAAGTCTCATCTATGTATTTAATAAAGGAAATAAAATAGAAATAACCTGGAAGTATTACGAATTTGGTAGATTCAGCACGGTACCCAGGACAGAATAAATTATAGGTTGAAGCATTAGAATAGGAAATTCAGAAGAGGTTTAGCGACTCTCTTCAGGAACCTAATGCCTGAGAATGGATGGTTGGCAGGACTGTAGGAGAGCAAGACACATTCAATGCAACATATTTGGCTGTCATCTTTGGAGTGGGCAGTGCTGCTTCAAACTATTTTCAAAATCTGAGGGCAAGGCATTTGCTTGCTATTCAACATATACCTTGGAAGAGGGAGAATACATTTATAGCAAAACTTTGATTTATCATTTTACCTGTTTCTGCTATCTTCTCAGTTAATAGTAACTTTTAAAATTTGTGTTCATTCCAAGTATGCTTCCTCCACCATGACTGAACCAGGCATAACTGTTTCAAAGCCATGAAAAAATTTTAAACACATAATTAGAATTAAATCTCACTCATAATGTGAGAGTACGAGTATATTTACACATTCTACATAAAGTAGGGGTCTAAAGATATCATTGCAGTGGACTTCTAGTATGGTGTGCTGTCTGATCAGAATTGGTCTGCTAGCTACAGTGTTGGTAGTTCAAACCCAGCATCTGCTCCTCTGAAGCCCTATACTGGGCTGCTGACTTGACAGCACTTAACAGCAACAAGAAAGATAATAGTTTCATAAATACTTTTAAGGCTTGATTATATCATACAGTCCTGTAGTTTCACATCTGATAGAATATATGAGATGGTTTTGATAAAGACTGCAATCATTTTTGTTTTTGTTTTTTCATGTTTTATTGTGAATTATATGATATTTTACATGAGAGAACTTTAGTTTTACATTCATTCCACTGTATATCGTTTCATTGCCATGGTTCCAATCCCCTCCATGCATCATCAACCAACCAAAGGGTATACCCTATAAACCCACCCGCTACACTCCCCTACACTCCCCCCCTACCCCATTCTTCAGCACACAGTCCCTCTCCCTCTCTGGATCCAAAGTTCCCAGCCGCTTCATCACTCCATGTCATCATCTCTGCCTCTATTTTGGCCTCGCTGCTTCTCTGGGTAGGGTTCCGCTCTCGGCTTTTCTCCGTTGATGGTCCTAGAGACTTCCACTCCTAGACTGGAGAGTTAATCACTCCCTTCCTTGCAACAAAACGTCTACCTTTGCATTTCCAACCCTCACAATCAGTCCTGATAACAATCATTCACTATTGTATCACAAGTGACCCTTTTGCATTTCATTTCATCAGCTCTGCCTAGACAGATTGGATAGTACTCACTGGAGATTCTGCCTTCCTCCATCCCCCTTAGCTCTAGGTTCCTTCATGAGAGCTTGTAAGCCAGTCACTTCTTGCCTTTGTAGCTCCCACCACCACCACCACCAATTTGGGTATCCAATGTCCAAGTTGCCCATTTCTGTCTACTCTGTGTGTGGAGGGGGTGGGAATGTTTCTTGCTATAAGGATTTGACATTGATTTTTTTCCAAACAAACTAGTAAGTAAAATATTATGGTATACATGTTGGTGTTGTTAAGTGCTACTGAATCACTTCCAACTCGTTAAGATGCCCTGTTTAGCATTTAAAACTTTAAATATTTATGGGAGCAGAAAATCTCATCTTTGAAGCCAGCATGCTCCCCATGGCATAGAAAATAAGCCATACATTTTATACTTCTAAAGATGATGAAACAGCTTTATGCAATTAACCATTAAAATATTTCCTTATAGTTGGTTCCATGGTGACTCCATATGTACAAACCATAACTGTGTTTCTTGGATTTTAACGGCTGTGACCTTTGAGAAATAGTTTTGCCAATCTTTCTTCTAATTTGCCCATAAGTCATCTTGAATCACTAAGATTTCAGTTAGTAGCTAACATAAGTGTCTTTAAGGACCTATGTGTTGTGTGTTAGATTTACAATACATCACAAAATGGAAGAATATGGCTACAAAGTCCATATTAAGTAACTAACTACACTGAAGTGGTGGTGTTGGGGTGCTATGGAGTTGGTTCCAACTCATAGAGCTCTTGCATAGAGTTCTCAAGGCTCTAAATCTTTATTGGAGTAGAAAGCCTTACCTTTCTTCCATGGAATGGCTGATAGTTTCAAATTGCTGATTTTGAGATTAGCAGTCCAACTCATAACCACTTCAATAGATGCCTAGAAGCTCTTAAAAAACAGACAGTTGTATGCTTCCAAATATTTCACTAAAAGAGTTAAATGAGAACAAAAAGACTGGGAAACTATATTTGGCAATGGCATAACAAACAAGGGACTGTTGCGGTCTTGTGCCTTCCTCACAATTGTTGCTATGCTTGAGCCCATTGTTGCTGCCTCTGTGCCAATCCATATATCTGGAGGTCTCCCTCTTTTTCACAGTCTCTTCACAAACAAGATGTCCTTCTCATGGGACTGGTAACTCCTGATAATAAGACCAAAGTATACAAGACACAGTTTCGTGATTTTGACTTCTTAAAGTATGTTTAGAAATGGTTGTACTTCATCCAACACAGTTTAGTTTCTAGATTAGTTTTTTTCTTCTGACAGTCTTTGGTATCTTTAATGTTTTTCTCCAAAACCGTAACTCAAATGCATCAATTTTTCTAAGATTTTCCTTATTCTTTGTCCAACATTCACATGCATATGAGGCTATGGAAAATACCATGACTTAGGTCAGGCTCACCTTACTCCTCAAAGTGTCATCTTTGTTCTTTCACACACTAAAGATATCTTTTGCAGCAGATTTACCTAATGATTTTTTTACAGCTTCCCTGAGTTAGTGGGTCAAAGCAAAATGAAGTCTTTGACAACTTCAATCTTTTCTCCATTTATCATGATGTTGTTTATTGGTCTAGTAGTGAATATTTTTTATTTTCTTTACATTGAGGTACAATTTATACTGAAGGTTATGGTCTTTGATCTTCATCAACAGTATTTTAGGTCTCCTTTGCTTTCAACAAGCAAGGTTGTATCATATACATATTATAGGATGTTATTGAGACTTCC
>NW_006408586.1:14163716-14172347 GCF_000296735.1 Chrysochloris asiatica
GTAATTATGTTGAGTGAAATAAATCAGTCAGAGAAGGGTCATTATTGTGAGACAACTATTATAAAAAGTTAAGAAAAAGCTTTCACATGAAAGGAAATATTCCTTAATGATTAACAGGGGTGATTAGGGAAGGCAGGATAAATCACTAACTAGAGAGTTTTTGCTGTTGTGTTTCTTGTTTAGGGTTTCTGAGGCTGTAATCTTCACAGGATCAGAAAGCCTCATCATTCTCCTGCATAGTTGTTCAGCAGAAAGTAACATCTGAAAAGAAAAAAAGGATGTTTCAGTGTAAAATACTTGGTGATAAGTCAAAGTGCCAATTGTATTATAAAATTTGTGGGATGGATGAAAGATACAATTACCTGAACATTTAGGATGGAGACTGGCATTCATGTTGTAAATCACCATCTCACCAGATTGTCAGGAGTAGAGATTTAGAAGGATAAAGCAGAGCTCTGCAGCCTTACTGCAAGGAACTTCCTCAAAACATTAACCTCCTGGGGAGGGGGGAGATGGAATACCCACTGTTCAAAGGAATGTAAACTGCATCAGCACATGGTGATATGCAATCAAATTTTGGGATTGGCTTTTCTTGAAAGTAATTTATAGAATCCATGGGATGGTTTTACTGATTGGAGCCTACTGAAATCCCCAGGGCCCAGATATTGTTCTAATGTCAGTGTCAAAATGAGACTATTCTGTGTTGTTTTATCAGAACTCAGTTATATAACCACAAAATCCTTTATAAAGCAAAGATATGTGGATTACTTGTAGTAAAAAATAAAAAAAATAATACTATTGTATTTTCCTTAGGATTAAGTTTTAAAGAGTACACTCATTATAATCTACTAAAAACATTAAATTAAATTAAATATTAATTAAGAACTTGAAACTTGGAATATTTCTTCTGAATTTTAAGTAAGCCTTATATTTAATGGTCTGATATGGTTTTATTACTGCGTTGTCTATAGTAGAATGATGGTTATAGTTCCACTAATAAATAATCATACTATTTTTATAACAAATTGATCATAATTGAATATTCTATGTTGCTATAAATGTTTAGTGATCTAAAATTATATATATATGTCAGGATTTCAGAAAGTACATGAAAAAAATTCCATTATATTTTAAATCCATTTTTAAACCAACCATTTATAAATTAAGGAGCTCTAGTCCTGGTGTGACACTGTGGGTTAATGTGCCAGACTGCAAAGCCATTTGAACTGCAAAGTTGGTTGTTCAAGCTCACCAACTGCTCCTTGAAAATCCTACACAGGGACACTCTGGGTCAGAACCGACTTGACGGCACTTAACAACAAGTAGCTTTGTGGTTATGATTCAGGCTGCTAATCTCACAGTCAGCAGTTCGAAACTATCAGTGGTTCTGTGGTAAAAATATGAAGACTTCTGCTCTTATAAAGAGTCCCTGCCTCAGAAACTCTACACAGGGTAGCTGAGTTGGAACCCACTCCTTGGCACATAACCACTACCACCATATATAAATTGGGGCCCTGGTGTTGTACTGTAGGATAAGCACTGGATTGCTAACCAAAGGTTGGCTGCTTAAACCCACCTAAGAACTATTCCTAAGAAAACACTATACAGGGTCACTATGAATCAGACCTGACTCGAAGGTGCTTAACAACTTAACAGCTACTTATTGTAGTTAACTGCTTTTGAGTCAGTCCTGACTTATAGAAACCCTTTATAGGGTTTTCAAGAAACAGTTAGTGAGTTTGAACTGCCAACCTGTGGTTTACACTGACCTTGCTTTTCAGTGTTTTATACTACAGCACCATACCACACCAGGACTTCTCACAGCCTATATAAATACTTCATATATAATTACATAAGGGAAAGCAGTAGCTCCATATTATAAGCACTGGACTGTGAACTACATGATCCATGGTTCAAACCTGCTTGATGCTCCACAGGAAAAAGATGAGGCTTTCTTCTTCTTGGATATTTATAATCTTGGAAACCCTATACAGGTTGGTTATGAATCTGAACAGACTCAAGGGCAACGACAACAATGTAACTATGTAAAATACCTGTGCATATATATAATGCTTTAAGAAGTCTGGGTGTGGTTTCAGTTGCAAGGTCAATGGCTCAAATCCACCAGCCACTTCTCAGAAACCTAATACAGGCTCCCTATGAGTCAGAACTGACTTAATAGCACCATCACCACCAACAACAATATTTTAAGAACATCAATAAAATTTCTTAAGAATTTTCACAGGAAATTCATAGTTTGAAAATTTTAGTTGATTCGGAGTCCTAGGGTGGCACCATAAGTGAATGTGCTGGACTGCCAAGTTGCTTTGAACTACAAGGTTGGCAATTCAAGCTAACCACCTGCTCCTTGGAAACCTTACAGAGGGTCGCTATGGGTCAGAATGGGCTTGAAAGCAATTAACAACAATTACAATTAATTAATTAACAATTACAATTCTACCATAATGACTGTCCTGGAATGAATTCTGTTCCTCCAAAATATATATCAACTTGACTGAGTCATGATTCTCAGCTGTGTAATTATGTAATGTGCCAGTTACATGATTCCCTATGATGTGACCAAGGAGCTCTGGTAGCGTAGTGGTTACGAATCGGGCTGCAAACCTTAAGGTCAGCGGTTTGAAACTATCAGCCGCTCCGCGGGAGAAAGATGAGGCTTTCTACTCCCGTAAAGATTTACACCCTCGGAAACCCTGTACAGGGTCGCTATGGGTCGGACCCGACTCAATGGCACTTAACAACAACAACACAACATGATGTGACCAGAAGTGATAGCAAATAAGAAGATTAAACATAGGAATTCAACACTCTTTTTCCTGCCAAAGTCCTGATCCCATTTAAGGGGAATTTCCCTGTTGTGTATCCTGCAGCAAGCAGCCTGTACACTTGATGTGTAGTGGGTTACATGCTGGGCTGCTAACCACAAAAGTCAGCAGTTCTAGTCTACCAGGTGCTCTGTGAGAAAATATGAGGCTTCCTGTTACTATAAAGATTTACAGCATCAGAACCCCTATACAGAGTCAGAATCAATGCAACTGTATACGGACACCAGCACCACCATGTCCTGCAACATCTTTTATATTAGATAAAAGGAGAGAGGAGAAAGCAAATATCAGAGGGGCCTACTATCACCAAGAAAGAAGAGTAGAGTGAGTCCATTTAGCCTGGGGTTGCTGCACTAAGAAACTCCTAGCTCCAGGGAAAATTGCTCCTGAGTAACATGGAGATCTCCAAGAAAAAATAAGCCTAACAATGCAGAAAGGAGACAAAGGACTTGCCCTTGAGGCCAAAGAGGTGGAGCATTCTTCTATCACTGGCATTTTAATTTTGGGCTTCTTGTCTCCTAAACTGAGAAAGAATAAATTTGTTTGTTAAGGCCATCCACTGGTATTTCTGTATGGCAATTCCAGTGAAGAAAATAATCCCTGAGGGGCTGAAAACACATAAAGGTACCCCATTTAATGACTTTTATTCTTTTATTTATGTTTTTAGGACACAATAAAGGGTATTCTTCTCAATTCTAAGTATAGTTTGTTGTGATAGTTTAGGTAGTCAATAAAGCACATATAAACATCTTTTGGGTATTCTCTAATATCAGCCAAGATCAATCTGACATCAATAATGATATCTTTCAGTCTCTTCTGATTCTTGTTTACATTTCTGATGTTTCTGTCAGTGCACTGTTGCAAACTTCTTTGAATTATCTTCAGCTAGATTTTACTTGTTGTTGTTGTTGTTAAGTACTGTGGAGTCAGTTCTGACTCATAGTGACCCTGCACAGGGTTTCCAAGGCTGTAAATCTTTACAGGAGCAGAAAGCCTTCTTTTTCTTCTGTTGAATCACTGGTAGTTTCGAACTGCTGACCTTGAGGTTGGCAGCCCGACTCGGAACCACTATGCTACCAGAGCTCCTTTTTACTTCCATGGATATTAATGATATTGTCTTATGAATTCTGCATTTTGTTAGATTACCTCTATTTGGAATAGGCAAAAGTATGAATCTTTTATAATTAGCTGACCAGGAAGGTTTCTTACAAATTTCTTGGCATAGATGAGGGCGTGCCCCCAGTGCTGCATCAGTTTTTTGTATTTTATAAATTCCTGAAGTCTTGTTTTTCAATGCCTTCAGTGCAGCCTTGACTTTTTCCTTAAGTACTTTCAGTCGTTGATCACATGCTACCGCTTGAAATGGCTGAACAAGGGCCATTTAGTTTTGGTAGGGTGACTCTGCATATTCTTGTCATCTTTTATTCCGCTTCCTGCATCATTCAATATTTTGCCCATTGTTGTTGTTGTTAAGTACCTTTGAGTCACTTCCAACTCACAGCAACCCTGCATAGGGTTTCTGATGAGCTGCTCGTGGGTTCAAATCACAGACCTTATGTGATTAGCAATCTAGTGATTATACTATAGCACCAAATCAGGACTCCATTTTGCCCATAGAATCTTTCAGCACTGCAAGTAGAGGATTTTATTTTTTACTTCAGTTCTTCCAGCTTGAATTATGCTGAACATGGTCTTCCATTTTGGTTCTATTAAGTCCAGTTCCTTCCACATTGCATTATAATACTCGGTCTTCATGAGCTGCCCTTTGAAATTTTCTGTTCAGCTCTTTTACTTACTCATTTCTTTCATTTTCTTTAACTTCCGTATACTCAAGAGCATATTTCAGAGTCTCTTCTGACATCCACTCTGGTCTTTTCAATCTTTTTTGTCTTTTTAATTACCTTTTACTTTATCTCTCTATGATGTTTTTCATGTCATCCCACAACTCTTTTATTCTTTGTTCTTATGCCTCAAATCGATTCTTGAAATGATCTCTAAATAAAGGAGGGTTATGTTTAACATTGTATGTTGGCTTTTGTGGACTTGTTTACATTTTTTCCAGCTTTAGTCTGAACTTGTATATGATCAATTGACATTCTGTTCTTCACTCTGTCATTGGTCTTTTTGACTGATGCTATTCAGCTTTTTCACAATTTCTTCCCACAGATGTTGTTATTGTTGTTAAGTGCCATCGAGTTGATTCCCACCCATAGAGACCCTGAATAGGGTTTCCAAGGAGCAGCTGGTGAGCTTGAACTGCCAACCTTGCAGTGCAAATGGATTTGTAGCCTGGAGCATTAACCCACAGTGCCACACCAGGAATCCCACAGATGTAGTCAACTTAATTTCTGTGTATTCCACCTGGTGAGGTTCAAATGTACAGCAACTTTTATGTTTTTTTAAAAAAAGATATTTGCAATTAAGTCATTAGTCTTACAAAATTCTATCTCATAAATGCCAGCATCATTGCTATCACCAAGGCCATACTTTCAAACTACTAATCCTTCTTTTTTTCAAACTGTCTTATCCCAATCACCAGTAAGTATCAATGCATTTTTTCCTTGTCTTAAAATTTTATTGTGAATTGAGTGATAGCTTGTTGTTGTTGTTGTCAGGTGTCATCGCACTGGAACCGACTCATAGCGACCCCATGCACAGCAGAACAAAACAATGTCCGATCCTGGGCCAACCCCACCACTACTGCCACACTTGAAGACATCAATGATGCCACCTGACTGATCCATCTAGTTGGGGGTCTTCCTCTTCTTCTCTGACTCTCCATCTTACCCAGCATGACATCCTTCTCCAGCGACTGTTCTCTCCTGACAATTTGTCCAAAGTATGAGAGATGAAGTTTAGCCATCCTGGCCTCCAAGGAGCACTCTGGCTGCACTGCTTCCAAAACAGACCTATTGGTTCTTTTGGCAGCCCATGGCACTTTTAGTATTCTCCTCCAACACCACAACTCAAAGGCATCAATTCTTCTACAGTCTTCCTTATCCACTGTCCAGCTTTCGCGTCCATATGAGGTTATTGAAAATACCATGGCTTGGGTCAGGCGCACTTTAGTCCTCAAGCTGACATCTCGGCTCTTCAACACTTTAAAAAGTTCCTGTGCAGCAGATTTGCCCTACATGGGAGTAAATCAGTTTTACACTCATGCTATTGTATTTCATTTCATTGCAACAATTACAATTCCCTCCATGCATCAAAATTCAACAGTATTTGCTTCTATCTATTCCCTCTATTTTTGTTTGTTTGTTTGTTTTTGTTTTTGTTTTGGGTTGGGTTGGGTTTTTTTTAAATGTACACAAAAACACTAAGGAATATATGATAATTAATGATTTAAACAACCATTCAAAGAGCACATTCTATAGGTCTGCCTGCTGGCTTCCAGCACAGAGTCTTTCTCTTTCCATGGATCTGGAGTCCTCATTTACTCTATCTCTACATGTCATCATATCTGACGCCATCACTGGTGTCACTGCTTCTCTGGATAGGGTCCCACATTCTGCTTGTGCTCTTTTTCCTTGATGGTCCTAGGGTCCTTTGTTCCTGTAATATAAAATTAACTGCTCCACTCTTTTTGTTACATAATTTCTACCTTTACAGTTGTGACTATTGCAATTATTCAAGATAACAATTACTCACTTTTGAATCATTAGAATCTTATCCTTATTTCCTTTCACCAGACTTGTCTAGACAAGATGACAACTATTCAATGGAGGTTCTACCTTCCCCTGCACACTCTGACACTAAGCTCTTTCTTGAAATCTTGTAAGCCAGTCACTTCGTGCCTTTATTGCCTTCTCATTTTGGGTAGCCAATGTCTAAATTGCCTGTCCCTGTCACCTCTGTGTACAGAGGGGATAGGATTGCTACTTGATGTGAAGATTCCTTCTCTGTCAGTTAAATCTTTTCATGGTCAGCAGTTCAAAACTAACAGCCATTCTGCAGGAGAAAGATGAGGATTTCTGCTGCCATAAAGATTTACAGCCTCAGAAATCCTGTGCAGGGTCCCTATAAGTCAGAACCAACTCCACAGCACACTATCACCATGAACACCAGTTAATATTTTGAGCTACTACATCCATAAGTACAGGTCATGTTCCTCAAATTGTAGCAATTTACACTTATTTTCTTTATCAAAAAAATTTTTATCTTCCTCTAATCAAGTTCTGATCATTAAGCCACTGAAGAAAGGTCAAATGCATATGATCTGCAAGTTTGAGTGTTCTTGTGTGTCTCCCCTCACTTCATATCACCTGGTCTCTTCACTCTCAGTTCTATCAATCCATGACAATGTCATTCATTGTCAATGAGCTTAGTAGATACAGGTCTCATTATACTTCAGACAAATCAGCCCTATCTCATCTCCCTCTCATATTCTGGTCAACTGGAGTCTATGGAATATGGGCAAATTCAGCCCATATATTCATTGCTGCCTTTCCCCATTGTCATTCACCAGTAGACCAATGTGGTAACCATAAAGCTTACATGCCTGCTCATGTGTTTCCTTTGGGTTTCAGTCTTGGAGGGGGGTTTATCCTGAAGGGGCTTCATTACTTGCCTTGATGGCTTTCTGGCAAACGACTTCTTTTTCTTGTATTAGCCAATCAGACTGCCATTTTTATTTTGAATTTTTCATTCTTGCCTTTCCTATAGAAGTAGCTTCTGTTTCTGTTTCTCTTGCTGCTCCAGGATGGTCTGCTTGTCCTTTCAGGAGGGAATGTACCACCTCTGAAGGTTCTGGATGGTACTCAACATTCCACCTAAGATCCTATACATGACAATGTCTCCACAAGAAGCTTATTTCACTGAAAAACTTCTAGAACTCTTTTTAAGTTTTCCAATCAGTTATAGGCTGATGATGGGCTTACAAGCTTTCTATAATCACGTTTCCCTATATTCCTTTCTATGACCCTCAAGTGTCTACTTTACAATAGTAGACAAATAAGAGCTGAACAAAAAATATCAAAGGTCAGCTCCAAAAGATAAAATATTACAACAAAATGTGCAAAGATCAGAAAACCAAAAAGGAAGAGCATGCTCAACGTTTATCAAGCTGGGGGAACTGAACAAAAAATTCAAGGCTCAACTTTCATTATTGAAGGATTCCCTGGGCAGATTATTGAAGGATGCAAAAAGCATCTACAGAATATGGAAGGAATATACAGAGTCACTGTGCCAAAAGGAAATGGTTGATGTTCAACCATTTCAAGAGGTAGAATGTGATAAAGAGCTAATGATACTGAAAGAAGAAGTCCAAGATGCATTGAAGGAATTGGCAAAAAATAAGGCACCAGGAATTGATGGAATACAAATTGAAATCTTTTAAGGAAGTGAGGTAGAATTAGAGGCACTCACTCATCTATGCCAAGAAATTTGGAAGACAATTATATGGTCAACTGATTGGAAAACATCCGTATTTGTGCCCATTCCAAAGAGAGGGATCCAACAGAATGTGGAAATCATTGGAAAATATCTTTGATCTCACATTCAATTAAAGTTTTACTAAAGGTAATACAGAAATGGCTATAAGCATACATTGACAGAGAACTTCCAGAGGTTTAATCTGGACTCATCAGAGGACATGGAACAAGATATATCACTGCTGATGCTCAGTGAATCTTGGCTGAAAGTAGAGAATATCAGAAAGATGTTTACCTGTGCTTTTTTGATTGCACAAAGACTTTTGATTGTATGGACAATATTGTGAAGTATGAGCATTCTGAAACACTTAATTGTGCTCATGAGGAATCTGTACATGGACCAAGAGGCAGTT
>NW_006408586.1:14175896-14177759 GCF_000296735.1 Chrysochloris asiatica
TTTTTTTCTTTCAAAGTTTATATATGTCTCCCCATTACCTTCTTGCTTGCATGGATTCTGCTGAGATAAAAGCTTAATCTGATTTGCTTACCTTTGTATGTATCAATTCTCTCTTCCCTAGCTGCTTTCAGGATTTTCTCCTTGCCTTTGATTTGTAGAGATTGATTATGATATGTCCTGGTGATTTTCTTTTGGAATCTATCCTTCCTGAGATTCTTTGAGCTTCTTGAATGCTTATCTTTTTGTTTTTCAGGATTTTAGGGAAATTTTCTTCCAGGAGTTCTTCACCTATCTCCTCTATGGACTTGTGTGATTCTTCCTGTTCCTTATGCCAATAATTCTTAAGTTATTCCTCTTCATGTTGTCCCACATGAATCTTAGACTTTCTACAGACTTTTTTTATCCTTTTCTTCTGCCTACTTTTCTATCTTAGCAGTATTGAGACATTTGTATTCCACTTCACTTGTTCTGGCTTTTACTTCTTAAATTCTACTCCTTTGCCCTTTCAGTGTATTGTCCATTTCTTATATTTTATTAATCATTTGTACCTCGTTTTGCTGGATTTGAATTGTTTGCAATGCTGTATCTATTGTATTTGATTGTTTCTGTAACACTTTCCTGACTTCATTATTTTTCTGAACCCATCTATAGAGCGTTTGGATGTATCTCGGTATCATTCTCCTGAATTCCTTCTCAGGATTTCCAGTCTTCCCTCCTTCCATTTTGAAGTCTAGGTCTACCTCCAGATCATTTGTTTCAATCACTCTATCTTATTTCTGGACATGTGCCAATGCGGCCAGCTGTTTCTTGGGCATCTTCATTAGGTAGGTGTGATATCACTGATTATATATGTTGATGTTTTATTATGCTTTCTGATTGTCTCCAGGTCAATGTGATCAGGAGATGGTTTTCCCTTTTCACTTTTTTGTTGTTGTTGTTAATTACTCAATTCAGAGTAACTGTAGCAGATGTTGGATTCCTATCTGGTATATAGCAGCTAGAAATGTCTTTTGCCTGGATGGTGGGATTTTATAGGGTGTGATTGTAGCTTGACTATATGACTGCAATTGCTGTTTCTTCTTGGGTAATGTAGGGAGAGAAAGAGACCCCTGAAGGTAAAACAGGGACCAAAAAATAAAACAGCACTTCAAAATAAAACAACAAAACAGATTGGATACTATAGTCTAAAATTGCAAAAAAAGGAAAAATATATATTCTGTAGCAAAATATTAGTATGACATTAAATCCCTCTATTGCCTTCAAGTTTACCTGTGAAATTTCATGATGTCACTGTTGGCCCTTATGACATAACTCAGGATTTAATTTTCAGCCTGTTTCCTTTTTAGTCTCTCTTTCTCCCATTCCACAATCTCCATTCACACCTTTTTCTTAGGGTTAAACAGACAAGGCCTGTCTGTAACCGTTTTTTGTGTGTGGCCATTTGATTTTAAGCCTTGCCTTTCACCAACTTAGATTATGCTGAGCATATCTGTGTGCGTGTGTAGTAAAACCCTCCAGGAATGGGAGGGTGTCCACTTGCTCAGGCATCCCCTCTAGTCACCAGAGTGGATATGGGCAGATAGAGAGAAACCAAAAAACAGAGAAAAAATAATAATAATGTCTACAATTTTATCTCCAAGGATTGGTCAGATGGCTGCAGTGGAATTGCTCATCTGATCCTTCACCTGCTCCGTCAATCCCAAATTAGCCTCTCCGGGAGTGGCTGGAACCCACAGATCTGAAAACACCAGTTTTATTGCTTCTGCTACAAATTCCACTGGCTGTAAGTTTTTGAACTTTCTAAAGGCGCTCTGGTAGCGTAGTGGTTACGAAGTGGGCTGCGAACTGCAAAGTCAGAAGTTC
>NW_006408586.1:14178126-14189163 GCF_000296735.1 Chrysochloris asiatica
GTGGATTGTGGGTTTGAAATGTCAACCTCACCGCTAGCAGTCCAGTATTTATCGCTTATGCCTCACCAGAACTCTATTTAATATATAAGAACAGACAAAAATACTACAAATATCCGAGTAGTGTTTATCCCTGGTTAATACTTAAAAGAGAATTATAAAGATTTCTTTGATGCTAGCAGTGTTTATTACCTTGATCTAGGGAATGGTTACTTGGATGTGCATACTTTAATTATGTGAACTTTATTTAATTGAGTTTTGCCTCAAGCAAAAATATATATAGCAACAAAATATACATTTATTGATTTTAACTATCATATACATGCATATATCCATTCCTAATAGTATAGTAGTCACCCATCAGACTGCTAACCTGAAGGTCAGTTGTTTGAATCCACTAGTTCCTCTGTGAGAGAAAGATGAAGCTTTCTGCTCCTGTAAAGATTCCTGGTCTGGAAATCCTATACAAGGTCATCATGAATTGGAACTGGCACATAACAACATATACATTATATCTGCATATATAATACTGAAAAGTGGTGGTAGTTATGTGCCATGGAGTCTGTTCCAACTCTAGCGACCCTGTGTAGGATTTCTTAGGGTGTGAATATTTAAGGTAGAAGGAAGCCTCTTCTTTCCCCCAAGATACCACCGGTAGTTCCAAACTGCTGACCTTGAGATTAGCAGCCTGACAAGTAACCAATACACTACCAGAGCACCTTTATAACATCGGATAGTTGCCATAAAATTCTAATATTTTAAATTTCATTATATAGTATATATTAAATGACAGAAAGGGGGCTAGAAAACATTCATGGATAATGGAAGAAAGGATAATGGAATATCTTTAAACTTTATGAAGCACTCTCATGTAATGTTATAATGTTTATAACATACCATCTAGACCATCTTAGGTGTGTTTGATCAAATAGTGAATGGTAAAGGTGTAAATTGTATTTTTCAATTCCATTTATATTTCTGTTTTTCATTGTAAGTTTATAATACTTTGGTTATGTACAAAGAAACAAATGTTTAAAAACCTGTCATTTTATTGTGAATTATTCATAATACAACCAAAGATAGATTTACCTTTTGTTTTGATTCCCACTGCTCCTGAACTGGTTTCTTTCATGTGGCAATTGTGAAGACAGTCATAACTCACTCCCATGTCTGCACTTTTTTCTTCCTTTTTTTATCATCAGGATGCATATAATCTTATGTTGTAAACAAACTTAAATAATTTCTTTGTCTCTATTGAACCATGTTCAAATGTTGCTCACGAAAATTCAAACTTGAAATAAGCTTTCCATAAATGACTTTCCAAATATATGCCCTGCTACTTTGCAACACAAAAATATTCAAGCCAGTATAAATTACTTTCTTCTTATTAAATTGTACAGTGCAGAAACAAATATGTAAAATACTGATTTGTCCTGAAAGCTTCAAAGCTTTATTCTCTGTAAAATCTAAATATTAAGTTTCCTATTATTTAACTGCTTGCTTATGTATGAGCTCTTCTTAGTAAATGCATAGTATCTTATGTTGTTGTTAAGTGCTTTCAAGTCTGTTAAGTGTTATTGACACTCTAGGGTTTCTGAGAAGCAGCTGATGGGTTTGAACGCTGACCTTAGAGTTCAAACTATCCTTGTGGTCAAATATTCTGCAGTGTCAAATAATGTAATACTTGTATATTTTCTTTATTTTATTATAGAGTGCTTGATATTTAGCTTGGCATTTATCTGTTCCTTTGATACTGGTTAGCGTTCCTTGAAGTTACTATTCCTTAATAGCATTCCATTTCACAAAACAGATTCAGACAAGTTTTCAGAATGATGCATATGTTCCTTCATTTTCTATCTCAAAACCAAATACAACCAAATGTTTGAGAAGGTGATCAGTGATTATGACAATTTGCTCACTGAAGATAGATTGATGCTGTGCTCATGTGCTCATTGAACATGTACTAGCCAATTCTTGTAAAACAGTTTGAACAGATATTACAAAGATTTTCTGAAAATTAAATAGGTTATATGATGCTCTAGGTTTTTGAATTATTAATTTCTTGAAATATATTTTAGAAGACATGGTTTCAGATACTGTTATCCATATCATTAGATCAGTGTTCTCGAGGTCCTATGTCGTGTTCCAGCCTCGACAAGGAAGTGTGGGTATCATGAAGAAGGGAGATCTGGCAGCAAAAGGGATAGAGAGAGAGACAAAATATATACAAAAAAGACAGACACATAGATATGATGCAAGCTGGCAGGTAGACAGATCTGCAAACATATTGCCTAGCATTGCACAGCATTGCACAGCATTGCACACAGATCTAACTCTACCTCAGTCTTTTATTCTCTTTTTTAGGGAGGATTTGTTACAAAGGAAGGATATAATTCACAAAGGATGTAATTTCACAAAGGGAGCATGTGATTAAGACAGGATATGGAACTGAAATGTGAGTAATCGTTTAAAACAGGACATAATGATTCACAGGAACAAATTTTAAGATATTTTCATAGTTTTTCTTAACAATCTAACATTTTTATTTTTACAGAAAAAAGGTTCAATCAAGCTGTTATATATTAATTTTTTAGGCTTAAATGATCTAGAGCAGTGATGTGTGGTTTCTTAAGGATACTTAACATAAATCAAGGTTCCTGAAAGGAGCCAAGCTGTCTCTGTACATTTTGCAAACTTTTGTTTGTGAGCAAGATCTCAGGCACCGGGCTTTATTTGTCTGTATCTAAAATGCTACATTGTTCTTAATTATCACATTCCTACTTACTTTCAGGAGGAAGGAGAGCATCTTGGTTAAACTGATTATATTCAGAGGTGGTTTAATGGGGCTGCCACTGATCAACCCAGGGTCTGCGTGTGCTGTCCCCAGCACAATGTCAACTAGTTCTGCTGTTGCCAGTGGTTAAGTGCTAAATTCTTAACTGAAAGTTCATCAGTTTAAACCCACCAACTGCTTTGTGGTAGAAAACTGCAGCAGTGTGCTTCTGTAAAGAGTATTGTTGCTTTTAAGTGCTGTTGAGAAAGTTCCTACTCATAGCAACCCTATGTAGGGTTTCTGAGGAGCAACTGTGGGGTTTGAATCACTGACCTTGCAAACTTTGTGGTCCAGTGCTTTTCCTACAAAGCCACACTAGTAATATTTTGTAAAGATTGTTGTTGCTGCTGTTAAGTGGCGTCCAGTCGGTTCCGGTGTTTAACCACCCTGCATAGGGTTTCTGAGGAACAACAGATGGTGAGCTTGAACTGCCAACTTTGCAGTTCAAACTGACTTTGCAATCTAGTTCATTAACCCATAGTGCCACACCAGAATTCCTCTGTAAATATTACAGCCTTTGAAATCCTGGAGAGTTTTACTCTGTCCTATAGGAGTGCTATGGATTGGAATCAATTTTTTAAAAATATTTTCTTTATTGTTATTATTATTTTCATAACCATTGCATTCCTTTCTCCTAAACATTGTTTTTATTTTTACATTTTATTCTCAAACATTGTTAATATAGTATTGGCAATGGCATTTCTAATTTAAAGAGAAGAATGATTTATAAAGGGAAACTGCAATTTTGATGTGTTCTTATATAAAACATGAACAATTCGGTAATGCTTGCTATATCCGTTAACTATTCAATTCTTAGACTTGTTCAGCATCTCTGGACTCTTCAAAGAAAATGTGCTACAATTTGTTTCATGCTTTTACAATTTGGGAAAAAGTATGTTAAAACTTAAGAAAACTTGGTGGAACAACAGTTAAGAACTTAGCTCCTAATCAAAATGTTGGCAGCTTTAATTCATTTAGTGGTTCCTCAGAAGGAAGGCATGGCAGTCTTCTCCTGCAATAAACTACAGCCTAGATTATCCTGTAGAGCAGTTCTATTCTGTACCATGTCATGATGAGTAGAAATTGACTTGGCAGTACCTAATAATCACCAGCTAAAATTTGGCCCTGGCTATAAAAATGTTATGAAAACTCTTTATACTCTTATGAAAACAGGCAGAATTTAGTAGTTGAACAGGATAGGGTCGAAAT
Organism: Chrysochloris asiatica; assembly: GCF_000296735.1. Taxonomy (NCBI): domain Eukaryota; kingdom Metazoa; phylum Chordata; class Mammalia; order Afrosoricida; family Chrysochloridae; genus Chrysochloris; species Chrysochloris asiatica. Next base: position 14,182,166 of record NW_006408586.1, read on the forward strand.
ATATATGATTTATAAACAGTTCCAACTTGTACAATTTGTTATTAATTTCCCTGTACTTATTCATAGTTCACACTAGTATAACTTCTGTAAGTAAACATATTTTATTGTTTAGGTGATTATTAGTGTTATAATTAAGGTTTTGTGACAACTTGCCAGGGTTCTCAATGGTTTGGCAGTTGAGATGTAGCTATCCCCCATGATGTAATTTGATGTGTTAAACCAATCGGAGGATTAAATTTTTATATCAATTCCAACTCATAGGGACCCTTTATATGGTTTCCAAGGAGTGGCTGGTAGGTTTTAACTGCTTACTATGAGATTAGAAAAGGAGCTCTGGTACCGTAGTGGTTACGAATCGGGCTGCAAAATGCAAGGTCAGCAGTTCAAAACTACCAGCTGCTCCATGGGAGAAACATGAGGTTTCTGCTCCTGTAAAGATTTACAGTCTTGGAAACCCTGTACAGGGTCGCTATGAGTAGGAACCGACTCCATGGCACATAACAACAACAACAAATGAAATTAGAAAGGAGCTTTGGTAGCATAGTGGTTACCGAATCGGGCTGCAAATCGCAAGGTCAGCAGTTCGAAACTACCATCTGCTCCACGGGAGAAAGATGAAGCTTTCTTTCTGTTCCCATAAAGATTTACGGCCTCAGAAACCCTGTGCAGGGTCGCTATGAGTCGGAACCAACTCCACGGCACATAACCACCACCACCATGAGACTAGAAGTTGAGTGCTTATCTTATAGCACCATTTGTAATCTCACCACTACCCTGATCCAATCGCAGGTGATTTCTAAGGGTGTGGCATGCAATACCTTTTATTTTACAGAAGGTAAAAGGAGAGAGAATTGAGTACAGAAAAATGGACCTACTTTCATCAGTATAGAAGAGATGCCTTTAGGGTCACCTGGGATGAGTCCTTTGGACTCCTAAATCAAGGGGAATACTAATGCCAAGATGATTGACGTCTTCAAGGAATATTGAATCACAGATGCTGAAAGAAGATAAGGACCTTTACCCAGTGTTAACAAAGAAAAAAACTTTCACCAAGAGCCAGTAGTCTGAATTTGGATTTCTACCTTCATAAACTGCGATAGAAAAATGTTCTGGTTGTTAAAGCCATCCACATGTATAACTAAGACAATTAGAGTTATCACTCTAACATTATATTATAGTTACCATTTATACCATTAAAAAAAAAAAATGACCAGTGTTTAAAAGAGTATAGCAAACTTTAGACATAGTCATATATTGTTTAAAATTAAATAATTAGAATAATTTAATTGCAATCAACTTAAATTCAAATGTCCTATAAGTTTTCTGGCCAATGGCAGTAGATAACTGTACACACATTTGAAATACACCAAAATAGTTGTGTTAGAGAATTTTTTTTTTTTTTTTTAGTCACTTCAAGATTATATTTTAATATACTTCCTAATGTCCCAACTCAATCATTGCCCTAATAATAGTTTTGGTGTGGTTGTGTGTGGTGCTGGTTGTGGTGGTTATGTGCTGTTGAGTCATTTCTGATGCATAGTAATTCTGTTTAGGTAAAGTAGTAATTCTCATCTTTTTCACACAGAGCATCTGGTGGACTGGAACTTCTGACTTCGTGGTTAGCAACCCAACATGTAACTCACTAAGTCATCAGGGCTCCTTTATGTGTATTTGTTGCTGAAAATAGAACTTCTCATTATTTCCTATGTAGGTCATATGGCAGCTCTGGCAGCATAGTGGTTACGAATCAGGCTTCTAATCTCAAAGTCAGCAGTTTGGAACTACCAACAGTTCCATGGAAGAAATATGCTTTCTGCTCCTGTAAAGAATTAGTCTCAAAAACCCTATACATGATCTCTATGAGTCAGAACGGACACCACAGCACACCACCACCACCATCACCACATAGGTCATTGCAAAATAAGCTCCCAAAATATTAAAATGTATCCTATCATTATTTGATGCATTTTTGTCATGATGAAATCCTGTGACTATTGATGAAACAGCATATAAAATTATTACAATCACAATGAGGCGAGTTGTTATGATAGAAGGAAAGTTCAATTATTTATTTTATTTTTTCTAAGAAGAAGAAAGGAAATTTCAGGATTATTTTAAAAATTAATGAATAAATGAAAGCATATTTACCCAAAACTCTAGGGAAACAATAAAATTAAGACATAACTGTCAGGGAACTGAGTTAAGAGAGTTGAGCTGTGCTTCCAGGTGTTAAAATAGTCCATTAAGACAACAGCACAATGAGTCAAAAATGGAAACACCAGTTAGCTTTTGATCACTCTGTAATAATACAAGCTAGAAAAAATTGAAGAGGAGTGAAAACTCCTGACTTCCCCTTGTTTTATATTTCCCTGGAAATGTATCCAGGTGAACTTTAGGTGGATCAATGAAGAAATGGGACTGATCTTACTACCAAAGAAGTTTCTAATACAAGGCTTCTGAAAATTTCTTGAAAGGGAAGGATGAAAGGAAACCACTAGTAATAGAAAAAGTACTGAGTATGCAAAAGAAGATGGAAGGAATACACAGAGTCACTGTACCAAAAGGAAATGGTTAATGTTCAACCATTTCAAGAGTCAGCATATGATCAAGATCCAGTGATACTGAAGGAAGAAATCCAAGGTTTATTGAAGGAATTGGCAAAGAACAATGCTCCAGGAATTGATGGAATACAAATTGAAATCTTTCAAGAAAGTGAGGCGGCATTGGAAGCACTCACTCATGTATGTCAAGAAATTTGGAAGACAACTATCTGGCCAAGTGATTGGAAGAGATCTGTATTTGTGCCCATTCCAAAGAGAGGTGACCCAATGGAATGCAGAAATCATCAGAAAATCTCTTTGATATCACACTCGAGTAAAGTTTTAGTAAAAGTAATACAGAAATGGCTGCAAGCATACATTGATAGAGAACTTCCAGAGATTCAAGCTTAATTCAGAAGAGGACGTGGAATGAGGGATATCATTGCTGATGTCAGATGGATCGTGGTAAAAGCAGAGAATACCAGAAAGATGCTTACTTGCACTTTATTGACTACACAAAGGCTTTCAATTGTGTGGATCATAACAAGCTATGGACAACATTGTGAAGTATGAGTATTCCTGAACACTTTTTGAATTATTTGCTAAGCATAAAAATTGGACAAGTATGATGAAAGAATACAATGCTGGAGCAAATCTTTCCAAAATTCAGACCATTCAATGATCCCTTGTAAAGGAAAATTGCCTCTTGGTCTATGTATAGGTCCCACATAAAAACAATTAAGTTTTTCAGAATACTGATTCTCCACAATGTTATCCATAATTTGCTATGATCCAAAAAATCAAAAGCCTTTGCATAATCAATAGAGCATAGGTAAACATTTTTCTTATATTTTCTGCTTTCAGCCAAGATTCATCTGACGTCAGCAATGTATCCCTTGTTCCATGTCTTCTCCTGAATACAGCTTGAATGTCTTCAATGTATGATTGCAGCCATTTTTCGCATTATGCTTAGAAATATATTACTTGCATGCGTTATTAACGATATTGTCCTATGATTTCTGCATTCCGGTCAGTCATCTCTCTTTGGAATGGGCACAAACAGTGATCTCATCCAGTCAGTTGACGAGGCAGTCATCTTCCGAATTTCTTGGCATAGATGAGTGAATGGCTCTGCTGCTACAACAGTTAGTTGAAAGATTTCAATTTGCATTCCAGGTATTTCCTGTGTCTTGTAATTTGCCAAAGCCTTCAGTTCATTTTGGACATCTTCCTTCAGTATTATTGGCACTTGATCATCTTCTAACTCTTGAAATGTTTGAATATAGACCATTTCATTTTGTTACAATTACTCTGTGTATTCCTTCCATCATCTTTTGATGCCTTCTGTATCATTCAATATTTTTCCCATTGAATTCCTCAGTATTGCAAGTAGTGGCTTGAATTTTTAATTTAGTTCCCTCAGCTTGAGAAATTGTGAGTGAGTTCTTAACTTTTGGTTTTCTAACTCCAGGTTTTTACACATTTCTTTGTAATTATTTGACTGTGTCTTCTATTGCTGACCTTTGAAATTTTCTGTTCATCTCTTGTACCTCCTCATTTCTTTCATTTAGCACCTCTATGCTGGAGAACAAGTTACAGAATTTCCTCTGACATTCATTTTGGTCTTTTCCTTTTCCTTCTCTTCTTAATTACCTTTTGTTTTTTTCCTGTATGTTCTTGATGTCATTCCAAAACTCTTTTAGTCAGATGATTTCTAAATTCAGGTGAGATATGTTGTAATTCATACTTTGGCTTTTGTGCACTTCTTTAATTTTCTTCAGCTTTTGCCTGAATTTGCAAATTATACCAACTGATAATTTTTCTCCCAGTCTGCCCTGGGGCTCGTTTTGGCTGATTATATGAAGTTTTTCCATAGTCTTTTCTCATGGATGTAGTCAATTTGATTTCTCTGTATTTCATCTTGTGAAGTCAATGTGTATAGTCATCTTTTATGTTGTTTAATAACAATATTTTCATTGAAGAAGTCAATGGTCTTGCAAATTTCTATCATGTGATTTCTAGCATTGTTTCTAACACCAAGGCCATATTTTCCAAATTTTGCATTCCATTCACCAGTAATTATCAATACATCTTGATTACATGTTTGATCAGACGCTGACAGAATAAGTTGCTAAAATTCTTCAATTTCATCATCACTGGCTTTAGTGGTTGGTGCATAAATTGAATCATTGTGGTACTAACTGGTCTTTCTTTTAGGAGTATAGATATTATCCTATCACAGAAAGCATTGTATTTCAAGACAGATTTTGTTATGTTATTGTTGATGATGAATGTTATGCCATTCACTTCAGTATTCCATTCCAGGCATGTTAAGCCTAAACCATTGATTGTCAAATTCTAAATGGCCAATACCAACCCAACCATTTCAGCGCATTAATGCGTAGGATAACAATGTTTATGTGTTTAATTTCATCTATGACAATTTCCAAGTTTCCTAAATGTATATTTTGTGAATTCCATGTTTTGATTATTAATGGATGTTTACAGCTGTTTTTCTCTTCATTTTGAGTTGTGCCCCATCTGGAAATGAAGACCTCAAAGGCGTTACTCCATTTGCATCATCACTGTCAACTGTACTTTGAGGAGGCAGCTCTTCTTATGTTATTCATAAGGTCTTCTTATGTTATTCTAAATGTTCAAAAGTAGTCCTTCACCCTTTCTTCCTAGTCTGTCTTCATCTGGCTGCTCAGCTTAAACTTGCCTTCCATGGCTGACCCTTCTGGTATTTAAAATACCCATGCCATAGCTTTCGGAATCACAACACATAAGTCACCACAGTATGACAAACTGAAAGATGAACGGTGAAAGACACCTTTGGTAGTCACTTACTACACATTAATTTCTACTTTCTGAAAAGTCTATCAAAAGACCACCAATTGCTCATATTCAAATTAAAATACAAAGTTAATAAACTGTAAACAAGTTAATGAGAATCAAATAATGCTCTAAATTTAGAGACCTTCTCAAGAATAGATATGACATTTTGAACATTAATGATTAAAGACTAGACAAATTGTGTAAAGACATCAGGATTTTGTGTATGAAGAAGGCAAAGGGTCATTAAAAGGACAGGTAAGGAAAACAAAAAAAGATAAAAATGTATTACAGAAAAGACTTTCAAACTTGTTCTTGAATTTAGACTATCCGAAGAAAATAGAAGAAATAAGGCTGTAAAAGAACTGAACAGAAGATTTCATAGGAGAGCTAGAGGATACAAAATAAAAATATTATAATGAAATGTGCAAAGACCAAGAGTTTGAAAATCAAAATGAATGAACATTTTGGTATTTGTCAAGCTAAAAAAGATGAAGAAAAGGTTCAAGCCTGCTGTTGTTGTTAAGTGTCATCTAGCCAGATTGGAATGATTGCAACCATGAAAAGAGTTTCTGAGGAGCTGATGGTAAACTTAAATTGTCGACTTTGTAGTTCAAATCAACTTTGCTGTCCAGTGTACTAACTCACAGCACAAGACTCCAATATTGATAATTTATTGAACAATTCAGGAAGTATAAAATAAAATAGAAATAATGAATAGAGTCACTACAAAAACATATCGATCCATGCTCAACTATTTCTGATGGTTTCTGTTGTTGCTATTAGGTGCCATTGAGTTGGTACTGACTCATAGCGACCCTACACACAATAGAACAAAACACTGCCTGGTCCTGGGCCAACCTCACAATCATTGCTATACTTTAGCCCATCACTGCTGCCAATTCATCTCATTGGGGTTCATCCTCTTTTTCTCCAACCCTCCACTTTAACAAATGTGTTTGTTTCCTTCTCTAGTGAATGGTCCATCCTGACAATATGTCCAAAGTATGAGAGACAAAATTTGGTCCTTATTCTTTTCTAACAACTGCTTCTTGGTTTATATACAGGTTACTAATGAGCACAATTACAATGTTGTCCAAAGCTTATCATGAGCCACACAACTAAAAGACTTTGTGTAGTCAATAAAACACAGTTAAACATATTTTTGGTTTTCTCTTCTTGCAACCATGATCCAACTGTCCTTGCATTCCAATCACCAATAATTATTAATACATCTTGATTGAATGTTTGATCACTTTCAGATTGAAGAAGTTTGTAGAATTCTTCAAGTTCATCAACACTGGCACTAGTGGTTGTTGCATAAATTTGAATAATAATGGTATTAACCAGTCTTCCTTGTAGTCTTATGGATATTATCCTATCACAGACAGCACAGCATTGTACTTGATGAGTGATCTTGATATGTTCTTTTTGATGATGAATTTGACGCCATTCTTCTTCAATTTGTCATTATTGGCATAGTAAACCATGGATTGTCAGATTCAAAATGACCGTAACCACAGTGATGCTTACTAATGCTTACGATATTGATGTTTATTAATTGATGTCAGCTTGAGGACTAAGGTGTGCCTGACCCAGGCCATGGTGTTTTCAATAGCCTCA
>NW_006408586.1:14189983-14191289 GCF_000296735.1 Chrysochloris asiatica
AGTTGTGACGGACTTCATTTTGTTGGATCAACCATCAACACTCATGGAAGCAGCCACCAAGAAATCCAATGATTTCTTGCAGCATTTCATTAGGCAAACCTGCTACACAAGAACTTTTTAAAGTGTTCAAGAGCAAAGGTGTCAGCTTGAGGGCTAAGATATGCCTGACCTAAGCCATGGTATTTTCAATAACCTTATATGCATGTGAATGTTGGTGAGTGAATAAGGAAGATCATAGAAGAATTGATGCATTTGAATCATAGTATTAGAAGAGAAAATTGAAAGTACCATGGGGTGCCAAAAGAACACACAGATCTGTGTTGGAAGAAGTACAGCCAGAGTGCTCCTTGGAGGCCAAATAGCCAGACTTCATTTCTCATACTTTGGACATATTGTCAGGAAGGCCCAGTCACTGGAGTGGGATATCATATTTGGTAAGGTGGAGGGGCAAAGAAAAAGAGGAAGACCTTCAGTGAGATGGATTGGCAAAGTGGCAGTATCAATGGGCTCAAGTGTGACAACGATTGTGAGGTTGGCCCAGGACCAGGTAGTATTTAATTCTGTTGTGCATAGGGTCACTATGAGTCAGTACCAACTCAATGGTACCTGACCACAACATAGCTGTTTATTTCCATTTTGAGTTGTGCCCCATCAGCTCATGGAGGTACTGAAGGGTTTACTTCATTTACATACTCACAATCAACTCTTCTTTGAGGAGGCAGCTCTTTCCCAGTCACATTTTGAGTGCCTTTGGACCTGAGGAGCTCATCTTCAGGCACTATATTTGGCAATATTTTGGTGCTCTTCATCATGTTTACATATTCAATAATTTGGTGCTGACAGTGTTCTACTGCTATTCATAAGGTTTCAATGACTAAATATTCAGAATTAGTTCATCTCTCTTTCTTCCTAGTCTGTCGTCATCTGGAACCTCAGCTGCAATCTGTCCATCATGGTTGAACCTGCTAGCATTCAAAATAACTATAGCATAGCTTCCAAAATCACAGCAACACACAAACCACCACAGTAAGACAAATTTGCAGACAAGTAGTGGATACCAGATGGTAGCATAGTATAAAAAAAAAATGGCTTGAGGGCCATGTCTCATCACTACTGGCTTTGCCAGGAAGGAGAATTGCGGGGAGACCGGCTCTCCACGAGGGCCGTGGGACACGAGAGGATACTCGGAATCAGCGGATGGAGAAATGAATACAATTGAAAGACTTTTCAGCTTGCTGTGCTATCCGGCTGTTCTCTCCAGCTTCTACTGTATCCGCCCAACAAGTCTTTATTTTTATACTTAAAA
>NW_006408586.1:14192214-14194677 GCF_000296735.1 Chrysochloris asiatica
GGCACACAGAACTCACAGACAATATTCACAATTAAGTGGCTTATTAGGGGATTTGTTGTATTTGTTTTTGTTAAGTGCCTTCGAGCCTGTTCTAACTCATAGTGACCCTGTATAGGGTTTCCAAGGAGTGGCTAGTGAACTTAAACTCCAGACCTATGGTTCAAACTAACCTTGCAGTCCAGTGCATTAACCTATAACATCACACCAGGATTCCATTAGGGATTTAACAAGGTAAAATTTAACAAGGTAAAATTCTTATGTCAGGCTTGCCTTTTCTCAGTGGCACTGTAGACATGCCTCTCTCTGCTGCAGGGTCTAGGTCAAATGTGCCCTTTCTTGGCCAAGTGTTATAACTCTTTGTGCGCTGTGGATGAATGCCAAAAGGGCCTAATCCAAAGTCCAGCCTCCTGCCCAAAGGCACTCAGCTTTATTTGGTCAGTGGGCTGGGATGTCAGCTCTATCTCTCCATGCTGCCAATTCTGCTGCCACCTCTGCTGCTGTTGTTTTCTCACTCTGGAATCTGACCTGCACTCATGTTTTTTTCTTTCTTTATGGTCTTGGGATCATCTGTTCCTGCTTCTGAGATGGTTTATTTTTAACCTGTTGTTGTTGTTGTTGTTAAGTGCCATTGAGTTAGTCCCAACCCATAACAATCCTGTATAGGGTTTCTGAGGAGTGGCTGATAAGCTAGAACCACTGACCTTGCTGTTCAAACCAACTTTGTAGTCCAGCACATTAACCCACAGCACCACATCAGAACTCCTTTTTAACCTAGCAGGATGGAAAAACTAAGCAATTCATGAGTTAGATTCTTAGACATTCTATTTGCATGGATCCACCTAGTGTGACACTTTAGGATAAGCACTGGACTGCTAAGTACAAGGTCAGCAGTTCACCAACTTCTCAAAGAAAGGTCACTGTGGGTCAGAACCGACTCAATGGCACTCAATAGCAAAACAATGAACCAATCACTTGGTGTGTGCTACAAATATTGGATAAAAGAGTCTTGTCAAGGAAATTTATTATACCATGTATAAGATCAATTAAAATTTTATTGAAGATAATTTTTTAAATGGCTATAACAGTACATGGACAGGGAACTGTCAGAGGTTCAAGCCTATAGATGGGGAAATGGAAGGATAGAGAGCATTACTGATGTCAGATGGATCTTGGATAAAAGCAGAGAATAGCAGGAAAATGTTTACCTGTGCTTTTGACTGTGGATAACATTGCAAAGAATGAATATTCCATAATACTTCATTATGCTCATGAGAAACCTTTACACATCACAAGAGGCAATCATTCCAACAGAAGCAGGAGACACTGTATTCAGAGCCAGTGAACCAAGAAACTGGATTTTATGAAGAAGAACATGGCACAGGATTGAAGAAGAGCTCATTAACAGCCTGTGATATGCAGATGACACAACTCTGCTTCTTAAAATGAAGAGGATGTAAAATATTTACTGATGAAGATCAAAGACCACAACTCTCTGTATGTGTTGCACCTCAATACGAAGAAAACAAAAACCCTCATAAGTAGTCCAATAAATAGCATCATGATATATGAAGAAAAGATTAAATTGTCAAAGACTTCATTTTGCTTAGATCCACTATCAACACTCATGGAAAGACCATTCAAGAAATCAAATGTTGTATTGCATTAGGCAAATATGTTGCACAAAACCTCTTTAAAGTATTTGAGAATAAAGATTTCAGTTTTTAAAAAGCTGTTATTTATGTGTATTAAGTGAGTGAAGGCTTACAAGACAGATCACCATTTTTATATTTAACAAATCATTGTGATGATTGCATTAGCCTCCATGCACACTTAGCCAAAAGTATTTACCTTTATTACCTGTTTGTTTGTTTGTTTTTTGGTGTACACTGGCACACAGCTTTTCTCAGTCCATGGGCTTAAAATCCACTGCTGTTCTGTCTCTCTACACCTTCACCTCCACCACCATCCCTGCTATGGCCACTTTTCTGGTCAGAATCCATAAAGTCTTATCCCCCTCATTACAAGACACATCTGGACAGGAGGAAAACTATTTAGTTGGATTTCTGTCTTAGTCACTGCATTCTCACACTAAGCAACCTCATGAAATTTTGTAAACCAGACACTTCATGCCTTTATAGCTCCCCAATTTTGGTAGTTAAATGTACCTAAGCCAAATCTTGGTATTTTCAATAGCCTCATAAGCATGTGAAAGTTGGACAATGAATAAGGAAGTCCATAAAATAATTGAAGCATTTGAGTTGTGATATTGGAAAAGAATACTGAAAATATCATGGACTGCCAGACAAATAAATGAATCTGTATTGGAAAACATACACCCAGAATGAACATTGGAAGCCAGGATGCAGGCACTTTTTCTATAATACCTCATGTAAGCAGGAGGGACCAGTCCATGGAGAAGGACATCATGCTTGATAAAGTGAAGGGTGTACAACTTGTCTGTTA
>NW_006408586.1:14195807-14198057 GCF_000296735.1 Chrysochloris asiatica
CAATTGGTCATATGCAAATCCAAAAGGAAGCTGAAGAAAAATAAAACAAGTCCATGAGAGCCTAAATGTATCCTTGTATATATCCTACCTGCATTCAGAGATCATCTGAAGAATAGATTTGATGCATAAGATACTAAAGACCAGAGGCCAAAAGAGTTGTGGGATGACATACAAAGACCATCTTAAAAGAAGAAACCAAAAGGTCATTAAGAATACAAGAAAGAAGGAAAAGATCAAAATGTATGTCAGAAGAGACTCTGAAATTTGCTCTCCAATGTAGAGATGCTAAAGTAAATTGAAGAAGTGAGGAAGTACAAGAGCTAAACAGAAAATTTCAAAGGTCAGCTGAGAAGATAAATTCAAATATTATAAAGAAATGTGCAAAGACCTGGAGTTAGAAATCCAAAAGGGAAAAACACACTCAGCATTTCTCAAGCTGATGGAACCAAATAAAAAATTCAAGCCTCGATGGTGGTATTGAAGGATTCTATGGGCATGAGAAAGTTGGACAGTGAATAAGGAAGACTGCAGAAGAATTGATGCATTTGAGTTATGGTGTTAGAGGAGAATATTGAAAGTACTATGGACTACCAAAAGAACCAACAGATCTGTGTTGGAAGAAGTACAGACATGATGCTCCTTGAAAGTAAGATGGCCAGACTTCACCTGTCATACTTTGGAGAAATAATAAGGAGGGACCAGTCACTGGAGAAGGATATCATGTTTGGTAAAGTGGGGGATTGAGTAAAAAGAGGAAGACCCCCAGCAAGATGGTTTGGCACAGTAATGGAAATGATGGGCTCTGGCATAGCAACAATTGTGAGGTTGGCCTAGAACTAGGCAGTGTTTCATTTTGTTATGCATAGGGTTTCTATGAGTTGGAACCAACTCAATAGCACCTAAGAACAGCACCAACAGCATGGAGAAAATATTGATTACTGCAGATAGTATAAAAAGAATATGGCAGGAATACACAGAAATACGTACCAAGAAGGAAAGTTTGATGCTCAACCATGTCAAGAGGTAGCATATGATCAAGGGAATATGATAATGAAGGAAGAATTCCAAAGTGCAATGATGACATTAATAAAGAACAAGGCATTAGGAATATTTGGAATATATGTTGAATTCTTTCAACAAACTAAATGTGGCACTGGGGGCACTCACTCATCTATGCCAGAAAGTTTGGAATACAATTACCTGGTCAACTGACTGAAGACATTAATATTTGTGTCTATTCCAAAAATCGGTCACTCAACAGAATGCAGAAATTATTGAGCAATATCATTGATATCCCACGTGAGTAAAGTTTTAGAAAAGATAATGCAAAATGGCTGCAACCATACATTGATAGAGAACTTCCAGAGGTTCAAGCGGTATTCAGAAGAGGATGTGGCTTGAGGGCTCTCATAGCTGATAACAGATGGATTTTGGCTGAAAGCAGAGAATAAAAGAAAGATATTTAACTGTGCTTTATGGACAACTCATAGTCTTTAGATTGTGTGGATCATGACAAACTATGGACAACATTGCAAAGTGTGAATATTCCAGAACACTTAATTGTGCTCATTAGGAACCTGTACTTAGACCAAAAGGCTGTTTTTTGACCAGAACAAGACAACACTGAATGGTTTAAAATTAGGAAAAGTGTGTGCCAGAATTGTGTTTTTTCACCACACTTATAAAATAAGCTGGATTATATGAAGAAAAATGTGGCATTAGGATTGGAGGAAGTCTCTTTAACAATCTGTAATATGTAGAAGATACAACCTTGCTTGCTGAAAGCTAATTGGGTTTAAAATACTTAACTGATAAAAATCAAAGACCACCGCCTTCTGTATGGGTTGCATATCAATGTAAATAAAACAAAAAGTCCTCAACACTGGACCAATAAACAACATCCATATAAATGAAGAAAAGTATTGAAGTTTTCAAAGACTTCATTTTTTTCAGATCAACCGTCAACACTCATGAAGTAGCATTAAAAAAAAAATTAATGACATATTGCATTAGGCGAATCTGTTGCACAAGACCTCTTTAAATTACTGAAGAGAAAAGATTCTAGTTTGAGAAATAAGGTGCTTCTGACCCAACTCATGGTATTTTCAGTAACCTTACATGAATGTGGAAGTTGTACAGTGAATAAGAGAGACCATGGAAGAACTGATGCATATGAGTTATAGTGTTGGAGAAGAATATCGAAAGTATCATGGACTACCAAAAGATCAAACTGATCTAAGTTGAAAGAAG
>NW_006408586.1:14198599-14201170 GCF_000296735.1 Chrysochloris asiatica
TGAGTCGGAACTGACTCCACAGCACTTAACAACAACAACAATGGATTGCAGAAGGTGTTCATATTTTTATGTAAAAAAAATTTAGATAGCAGTAACCTGGCCAAGCAACTGGTAAATATTCATATCTGTTACCATTACAAATAAAAGTGATCTAACAGAATGCAGAAATTATCTAAAAATATCATCAATATCACATGAATGAACAATTTTGCTGAGATAATTTTTAAAAGTTACAACAGTATATCTACAGTGAACAGCCAGAAATTTAAGAAAATTTTAAAAGGCACCATGATCTGAGGGATATTACTACTGATGTCAGTTGGATCTTGGTTGAACACATAGAATACTAGAAAGGTGTTTATCTGTGTTTTACTGACTATACCAAGGCATACACCCATGAATCATAACAAATTATGAATAACATTATAAAGAATAAAAAATCAAGAATACAAGTGTGCTCATGTATAACTTGTACAGACTCCAACAGGCATTCATTCAAATAGAATACAAAGAAACCATGCCTTTTAAAACAGGAGACTTGTATGTTAGAATTGTATCTTTTCACCATGTTTCTTCCATTTGTATTCTAAGTGAATAATCTGAGAATCTGGTATACATGAATAATAATGCAGTATCAGGATTGGATCCACTAACAAGCTGAGATATGAAATAACCCAGCGAGAACTTGCACTTACTAATGAAGCTTGAATACCACAGGCTTCAGTATGGTTTGCACATCCACATAAAGTAAACAGATATCCTCTTATCTAGACTAATATGCAATATCATAATTAGCAAAGAAAACAATGAAATTGTCAAGGATTTAATTTTACTTGGATCTATAATTAGTGCCTATGGAAACAATAGTTAAGAAATCAAAGCATTGCATTTGGCTAATCTGTTGCAAAATACATCGGGAAAATGTTAACAAAGCAAAGATACCACTTTTGGAGAACTAAGATGATGTACTCACCCAAACCATGGCATTTTCTCATGTGAATACGGAAGCTGTGCAATTAATTAAAAGGACTGAAAAAAAATGCATTTGAATTACGGTGTTAGTGAAGAGGAATCTATTTGATAGCACTTAACAATAACAACAAGAAAACAACAACAACAACAACAACAAAACAACAGAAGAACAATCAAATCTGTCTTGGAAGAAATACTGCCAAAATGCATCTTAGGAGCAAAGACAGAGAGTCTTTGTCTCACATTCTTTGTACATGTTATCAAGAATAAACAGTCTCTAGAGAAGAAAATCCATAACTCATCTGTCAGTTTGTCATACTGTGGTGGCTTATGAGTTGCTGTGATTATGGAAGCGATGCCACATGTATTTTAAATACCAGCAGGGTTACAATGGTGGTCAGGTTTCAGGTAAGCTTCCGGATGAAGTCAGACTAGGAAAAAGGTGAGTTGAACAACTTCCAAATATTTAGTCACTGAAAACCTTATAAATAGCAGAGAAACACTGTCAGATACAGTGCCAGAAAATGAGCTCCTCAGGTTGGAAGGCACTCAAATTGCGACTGGGGAAGGGCTGTCTCCTCAAAGTAGAGTTGATCATGATGATGAATGGAGCAAAGCCCATGGGAGAAAAGCCTGAAGGACCTTCATTTGCTGATGTGGCACAACTCAAAATTAAGAGAAACTGCTGTAAACATCCATTAATAATCAGAACATGGAATGTACGAAGAATGAATCTAAGAAAATTGGAAATTGTCAAGAATTAAATGGCATTAGTGAGCTGAAATGGACTGGTATTGTTCATTTTGAATCTGACAATCACATGGTTTACTGTGCCAGAATGGCAAATTGATGAGAAATGGTGTTGTTTTCATTGTCAAAAAGAACATATCAAGATCAATCATGAGATACAATGCTGTTTATGATAGGACAATATCCATGTGTTTACAGGGAGTACCAGTTAATACCATTATTATTCAAATTTATGCAAAAATCACTAAAGCCAGTGAGGATGAAATAGAAGAGTTCTACCAACTTCTTCAATCTGAAATTGATCAAATAAGCAATCAAAATATATTGATAATCACTGGTGGTTGGAAACAAAGAGGAAGGACTAGTATTGGAAAATATGGCCTTGGTGAAACAAATAATGCTGGAGGTTGCATGATAGAATTCTGCAAAACCAATGATTCGATCATTTCAAATATCTTTTATATACAGCATAAAAGACAACTGTACACATGAGCCTCACCAGATGGAACAGACAGAAATCAAATTGACTACATCTGTGGAAAGAGATGATGGAAAAACTCCATATCATCAGCCAAAACAAGGCCACAGGCAGATTGTGTAACAGACCAACAATTGCCCATATGCAAATTCAGACTGAAGCTGAAGAAAGTGAAAACAAGTCCACGAGAGACAAAATATTACCTTGAATATATCCCACCAGAATTTAGAGATCATCTGAAGAATAGATTTGATACATTAGATGTGAAAGACCAAAGTCCAGATGACATCAAGACATCATAAAGGAAGAAAGCAAAAAGTCATTAAGTAGACAAGAAAGAAGGAAAAGACCAAAATGGATGTCAGAAGAGA
>NW_006408586.1:14202886-14221588 GCF_000296735.1 Chrysochloris asiatica
TGGCAGCATAGATGGGCTTAAGTGTGGCAACAATTGTGAGGTTAGCCCAGGACCGGGCAGTGTTTTGTTCTGTTGTACATAGGGTTGCTATGAGTCGTTACTGAATCGATGACACCTAACAACACAACAGAGAAGAACATCATGCTTGGTAAAATGGACATTCAGCAAAAGAAGAGGATACACTTTAATGGTATAGATTAACATCGTGGCTATAACAATCATCTCAAAAATAAGAATGGTTGTAAGAATGCATTGTTTCTTTCTATCGTACCTGGGGTCACTATAAGTCTGAACCAACTGAAGAACATCTAACGACAATAATATATGAACACTTTATCAATGCACTAAAATGGAAAATATTTTCTAACTGAATGATATACAACAATAAAACAACCAATAACCACCACCATCACCACCCAAAAAAAACAAGCAAAAAAATAAAAATAAATAAACAAAACCCCTAATGATTTACCAGTTCAAACATTTTATCTTCCTTTTCCAATATCAATAAATCTATTTTTTGTCACAGCACGGTAGGATCAGCACCGGACTGTGAACCATGAGGTCTGCAGTTCAAACCCAACAGCTGCTCCTCCAAAACCCTATAAAGGATCACTATTAGTCAAAACTGACGAGTACTTCACAACAACAAAGTTACTTTAAAAGATTGTTGATACTAGATGATAGTACAGGTATCTCCGGATCTGACATTTAACATTCTTAAGTAAAAATCGATTTTATTCATTTAGATTAAGGTATTATATTTCCTTTGAAATCATTGTAATTTATGCAACAGTTTCACCATTAGAAGCATGATAGAGCTAATTGTGCAGAGGTTTGTCATACTAATTATGCTATGTCTCCCAAAAGATATTTCTACTGTGGGTAATATTGCACTTTCTGGGCAGGTACAGGCTTCACAGCTGCTCCAGCATACTCCAGAAACCTCAGAATAATCTGGGTAATTAAGCTATACGGAAAAATAGCTAATACTCATTAAAGCTCTGTATCTTTAACACTTTGAATTATCAGAGAGTTACATGTGATAAAAATATAAATCTAAGCTTCAGTGTTTTCAGCAAGTCTGTACTTAGCCTACTATATCCAGCCTCCTGATTAAAATTAGCATGTTTGCTAAATACAAATTTAATAAACCTATAAAGAAAAAAGATCTGAAGTCATTTATTTATCCTTTATTAGCTCATTCAGTTTTCTTTTTGCAAAGACTATAAAACTTGGATATGAGGAGAAACTGCAAAGATTGTAACACAAATAAACTTCCATATGTTTAAATGTCCATTATATAATTAGAATTAACATTAAAGTTCATTAATTTCACATATAAGGCAAAATTCCTAGGTGTAAAATCTCATGAAATAAGCATATAAGTATTTCTCTAAAGGAGATAATGTGAAGTACTTATTTCACAATAAAGGATTAAACACTTGAGAGGTATGAGACTCTTATTCTCACACTCTGGGCACAGAGTGAAGGATTACTACCTTTAATGTAAACCAGCTACTAGCATATTTTGAAGTTATATGCCATAATTATACAAAGGAAATTATATAATTATGTATTTACATATACGTGTCACTGGAGAAAGATATCATGTTTGGTAAGCTGGAGGGTTAGAGAAAACAGGAATATCCCCAGAGAGAGGGACTGGTAAAGTGGCAGCATCATTGGGCTCAATGTAATCATCAATTGTTGTTGTTGTTGTTGTTATGTGCCGTGGAGTCAGTTCCGACTCATAGCGACCCTGTACATGGTTTCAGAGGTTGTAAATCTTCACGGGAGCAGAATGCCTCATCTTTCGCCCGCGGAACAGCTGGTAGTTTCGAACTGCTGACATTGCAGTTTGTAGCCCGATTCGTAACCACTATGCTACCAGAACTCCTTATAGGATAAGAACTAGACTGCTAATCAGAAAGTCTGCAGTTCAAACCCACCAGCAGTTCCTCTGAAACTATACAGAGTCATTATGCATTGGTACCCATTCTACAGCAACAAATACTCGTACATGTACACTCATGCTTGATTCAACAACTGGGTATTGTAACCTAGCTAAATTGACCCACACATACGCTTTGCAATGTTAATCAAGACATTTACTTGTGTTTCATGGACTATGCAAAGTTATTTGATTGTGTGGATCATAATATAACTAAGAAATAAAACTATGCAAAATGGAATAAGCAGTATTCCAATTATCGATATACTAAACATAACTCAAAGAGACTCTCATAGAGTAGTGAACTCTACAAAGATATTTTTCAGATAACTTTCCTATATGTCGGATTTTTTGAATGCTGCTTTCCTAAGTCTTGATTTCAGATCCTAGGAAAATGAAGTATCTTCCAACTTCAATCTTTTCTGAATTTATCATAATGTTATTTTCTGAATTTATCATAATTTAATTTACTGGTCCAATTGTGAAGATTTTGTATTCCTTATAATGAGGTGTAATCCATTTTGAAGTCTTCAATCTTCATTTTTGAGTATTTTAAGTCCTTTTAAGCAAGGTTGTGTCACCTGCATATCGAAGGTGTTTAATCAATCTTTCTCAAATCCTGATGCCACATTATTCTTCATAAAATGCATCTTCTTTAACTATATGCTCAGCATATAGATGGAATAAGTATGGCAAGAGGATAAAACCCTGGCACTCATGTTTCTGATTTTAAATTATTCAGTATACCCTGGTCCTGTTCAAACAACTGGCTCTTGTTCTAGGTACAGATTCTTCATGAGTACGATTAATTTTTTGGAATGTTATCTACAGTTTGTTATGTTCCACACAGTAGAATGCCTTTGCATAGTCAATAAAGGACAAGTAAACTTTTTCCCAATATTCTTGGCTTTTAGCCAAGATCCATTTAATGTTAGAAATTATATCCTTCATTCCACATTCTCATTTGAATCCCACTTAAATTTCTGGCAGTCTTCAGTTGATATACTGCTGCCTCCTTTTTTAAATGATCTCTAGGAAAATTTTGCTAGTAGTTTTTGTTAATGACATTATTCAAAGTTTGATTCCTTCTGTTGTTGGATAACCTTTCTTTGGAATAGGCACAAGCATGAAACTCTTCTCACAGATTGGCCAGGTAATTGTCTTCTAAACATCTTGTCATAGACAAGAAAACACCTACTGTGCTGAATGAGTTTGTTGAACATTTCAATTGGTTTTCCATCAATTTCTGAATTCTTGCTTTTCTTTTTTAGCACCCTCAGTTCATCTTGAATCTCTCCTTTCAGTATCATTGCTTCTTGATCATGTGGTTCATCTTGAAACAGTTGACCATTAACAAACTTTTTGTTACAATGACTCTATGAACTCTTTCCGTTGACTTTTTATGTTTCCTATGCAAAGTCTGTTTGAACTGCAACTTTGGCAGTTCAAACTCACTAGCCACTCTTCAAAAACCCTATACAAGATTGCTATGGGTCAGAACCAACTCGACAGCACTTAACAACAACCACAACAACATGTCACTCAACATTTTGCCAACAAAATCAATATCACAATTTAAAACCTGAAATTTTTCTTCAGTCCTTTTTTAACTTGAGAAATGTTGAGTGTGCTTTTCCTTTTTGGTGTCTAACTCCAGTCCTTTGCACATTTCATACTTTTATTTGACGTTGTATTCTCCAGCTGTCCTTTGAAATTTTCTCTTCATTTCTTTTGCTTTCTAATTTTTTTCCTTTCAGTTTAGTGTCTGTATTCTCAAGAGCAAGTTTCAGAGCTTTTTCTGACATCCATTTTGGTCCTTCCTTTCTTCCTGTTTTTTTTGTTAATTTTTGTTTTCTTTAATGACCTTTTGCTTTCCTCATGAATGATATTCTCTTCTGGTTGGCACTGTAGGTTAATGCTCTGGAATGCAAAGTCGATTTGAACCACAAGGTCAGCGATTCAATCTCACCAGCTGCTCCTAGGAAACCCTATATAGGGTTGCTATGAGTCATAACTGACTCGATGGAATTTAACAACAGCAAACAATAATGTCTAATGCATCAGATCTTTAAATGGTCTCTAATTTCAAGTAGAATATATACAAGTCCATATTTTGGCTCTCAGGGACATGTTCTAATATTCTTTAACTTTAACCTTAACTTGCAAAGGTGGTCTTTTGCACCATTCATGTAATTACTTTGATTATCCCATTGTATTTTGAGAGCTTTCCAACAAGTGCATTTTGATTGCCTTCAATCCTGAGGGGCTCATCTTCCAGCACTATGATCAGACTGTATTCCAGTGCTAGTCACATGGTTTCCAGTGACTAACCATTCGGAAATGGTCTACCTCTATTTCCTCCTAATCTGTCTTAATCTGGAAACTCCAAAAAAACCTATCTATCATGAGTGATCCTGCTGATATTTCAAACACTGGCAGCATATCTTCCAGCATCATAGCAACACACAAGCCACCACTGTACAATAAACTGAAAAACAAGTGTAAGCTGATTCTAATGAAGTATCTGCTATTGAACAAACATGTTGACTAAGTGAGAGTTAAAGAGTAAGATACAAAAATAGAATCAATTAGTTTAGTAACAGAGAATCATTTTATATGTATTAAGCTATAAAAATGACATTGACGTTTTTCTTTTACATTGCATGAATAAAAATGAAAGTAACTTGAGTGGATATTAATGTATTAAATAGATATGACAGGGCTTCAAAAAGACCTTGGAAAAATTTTTTATCTTGTAATTCTATTTTTCCATGAACTTTTTGAAGCCTTATTTTATATGTATTTTCATATATTTAAATATGAATCAAACACACATATGCAACAGTAAACAAGGCTTTGAAATGTAAGCATACATTAAAAAAATGGTAGTTTAATTTGTATGATGTGTAAACATAATGAAAAAAATATTTGACAGATTTAAAATGTGAAGAAAACAGCAATGACTGTCCATGAGAATTTCATTGGGAATCCTTATTCCTTCAGTCCCACATTCCTGATTGTGTCCTCCCAGGCTTATTTTATTCACCAAACTCCAAGAACATTAAAAACAAAACAAAACAATATGAATCCTTCAATGATGCCCAAAATGCTCTTTGTTATTGTTCTTAAGTGCTGTCAAGTCGATTCCAACCCATAGCGACCCTGTATAGTGTTTCCAAGGAGCAGCTGGTAAGCTTGAACCACCAACTCTGCAGTTCAAACGACTTTGCAGTCTGATGCATTAGTCCACAGTGCCACACCAGAACTCCAAAAATGCTCTTTAGATGTGATATAATTCAAAGAGTAGAGTATTCATCAGAAAGGGTAAGGTAATGGAAATGGTATGTTCAAAGTGTAGCAAGCTTTACAGAAGATACATTGAGAAGCAATAGCTTCCAATTTTAATATTTTTTAAATAATATTTTCTGATTTTTAGTGGTGCTTTTTGACTTACCCTCATATACTAAAATAGTAAAAACACATTTTTCCCAGTGAATAATTTGGATTGAAAACTTTAATTACATTTTAAATTTAAATATAATAGCAAGGATAATGCATAAGGAATGATGTGTGACTAATCACACAGCTCCAAAGTACTGACAATATGCAGATGAATACATTACATGACAACATGGAAGTAAAATGACAGAAAGATTTCATTTGTTTATTTTAAATATATTTAATATTATATTAATTGTATGATTATTTAGGTTGTTTAAATATGTCTCAGTACTTACTTTTAGCTATTTCTCAGGACTATCTTAGGTTTCTTTTTTGTCATTGACTAGGGTCACTCTTGGGTTTTTTTTTGTTTGTTCTTTAATGTTATTTACTGTTTTCTTTCTATACCATTCTATTTAGAAGGTATTTTTAATAAATCAGCTAAAGATTGTCAAAAGACTGCTTCTAATGTTTAAAATCATTCTGGGCCTGAATAATTCTACATGGGTATAAGTCTTTGTAGTAACTTTCATAGATTCACTTATGTTTTATTTTGTTGTATGCATTTTGTGTGTGTGTGTGTCCTTATTTATTTTCAGTTTCTTTACAAAAATTATTTAAATTATTTTATGAAACTTTTTTATTTCATTGATTTCCTAAATGTTTTTATGTCTCTCAACTTATATCTAAGTTGAACTTCTGCTGACTTATAGACAAACACACTGCAATTGTTCTTTGATGATCTATATAATTTTGTCACATTTGTTGACTATTGTATCCTCATGATATATGGCAAGTAATAATTTCTTAATAATATCTCATTATCATAAAGACATGGACTATGTTTCATTGCTTCTGTAGGAAGTAGCATACTGCCTAAGTTAATGTGTAGTAATGGTGAGGATTTTTTTTTTGTTGTTAATAACCTTCAAGTTATTACTCAAATAAAAACAAAATTAAAACAGAAGGTGGATATATAACAGATGAAGAATGATCACAATGAATGACAAAGCCACAAGGTGTTTCTTACAAAAGAGTACCATATCTTGCTTAATGAGTAATAGTAAGTAATTACTCAGCAGTGACCATATATGAAAGCAACCTACTGCAACATAAACTATGATGACTGGGTATTAGAAAAATAATGTAACATTTAAGAAATTTTGGTTAAGAAATTGAGAATATAATGGAAGTAATCATAATGATTTTTATGCATGAAAACAGTAATCTAATTGTGAAGTAATGCATCAGAATTAAAAAAGGATTTTAGTAGTATATATTTGGTCAGGGAAAAAAAAATCAGTATATCAGCAGAACTCAGACTTAAGTAAGGATTTTGCTGATCAATTATGAGGATGTGCAGGTCTCAAATAATTGCAGGAAATATTAAGTGGATAATTGGTCCAGTTATCTTTCCTTTACAGAAAGTGTTCTTACATTGGTCTCCCTGGATAAACTATGAACTGATGATCTATTTCAGCTACAAATAGAAGAACACCAACCTAGGCTAAGCAAAAGTTGAAATTCTTTCTCACAAAAACTGAAAATTTTAAGGCAAATTTCATTTCAGACACAGGTGTGGAGAGGGGTTTTAATGAGGTCATCAGGGCTCCCTCTGTTAAAGAATCTCAATCCATGTAACATCATGGCCATTGACAACCCAACTATGCATTGTTTACTAAGTGTAATTCTATAGACTAGGGCTCTTTGACACTCCCTACTTCCAACATGCTTTAATTCTGCAGATGTATCTCTGATTTGCCTAGTTTGAATCACATTGACCCAGTCTTAGGTTCAGAAGTAATGTACACTTCCATTATATTTTATCTATGTGATTTATTGTTACATACTCTCAATTGGTTATGACACATAGTGACTCTATGCACAACAGAACAAAACACTGCCTGATCTTCTGCCATACTCACAACCATGATATTTCAGATGACTGTAGTTGACACTGTGCAAATATATTTCTTTGGGAAACTTTCTTCTTTTCGCCAACCATCTACTTTGCCAAGCATGATGTCCTTCCACAGGGACTGTTATACCTGCTAATATGTCTGAACCATGAGACATGAAGTCCTGCTATCCAGGTTTCTAAGGTACATTTTGTCTGTTCTGCCAATCCAGATTTTTTGTTCTTTTGGAAGCCCATGATATTTTGAATATTCCTCTCCAACAACATATTTCAAATGCATCAACTCTTTTAAAGTCTTTCTTAAATAGTCATTGTCCAACTTAACCATGCGTATGAGACCATAGAAAATACCATAGCTTGAGTCAGGTACACCTTAGTCCTCAAACTGACATCTGTGTTCTTGGACACTTTATTGTGCAGACTATTTGCCTAATGAAATACATTATTTGCTTCCATGAGTATTGATTGTGGATCCAAGTAAAATTAAGTCTGATAATTTCATTGTTTTCTACATTTATCATGATGTTATTTATTGGTCCTGTGGTGTGGAATTTTGTTTTCTTTACATTGAACTACAATCTATTTTGAAAGTTATGGTCTTTAATTTTCATTGTTAAGTTTTGAAGTCCTCTTACAGTTCAATACCACCACTCGTCTGTCAGTTTGTCATACTGTGGTGGCTTGTGAGTTGCTGTGATTCTGAAAATTATGCCACCAGTATTTTAAATACCAGCAGGGTCATCCATGGTGGACAGGTTTCAGATAAGCTTCCAGATGAAGACAGACTAAGAAGAAGGAGTGATGAACTCATTCCAAATATTTAGTCACTGAAAACCTTATGAATAGCAGAGAAACACTGTCAGATATAGTGCTGGAAAATGAGCCCCTCAGGTTGGAAGTCACTCAAAATGCAACTGGGGAAGAGCTGTCTCCTCAAAGTAGAGTTGACAGTGATAATGCAAATGGAGTAAAGCCTGTGAGAAAAAAGCCCATGGGACCTTCATTTGCTGATAGGGCACAACTCAAAATGAAGAGAAACAGCAGTACATATCCAATGAAAATAGGAACATGGAATGTACGAAGTATGAATCTGGGAAAATTGGAAGTTGTAAAAAAATGAAGTGGAATGCATAAACATCAATATCTTAGGCATTAGTGAGCTGAAATGGACTGGAATTGGCCATTTTGAATCTAATGACCATATCATTTACTATGTCGGGAATGACACATTGAAGAGGAATGATGTTGCATTCATTGTCAAAAAGAACATATCCAGGTCAGTCATAAGGTGCAATGCTGTCTGTGATAGGATAATATACATGCACCTACAGGGAAGACCAGTTAATACCACTATTATTCAAAATTACAAACCAACCACTAAAGCCAGTAAGGATGAAATAGCCTAATTCTACCAACTTCTTCAATCTGAAGTTGATCAAACATGCAATCAAGATGTATTAATCATTACTGGTGATTGGAATGCAAAGATTGGGAGCAAAGAGGAAGGATCAGTAGTTGGAAAATATGGCCTTAGTGATAGAAATGATGGTGGAGAATGCATGATAGAATTCTGCAAAATCAATGATTTGTTCATTTCAAATACCTTCCTTAGACAGCATAAGAGAAAAATATACACATGGACTTCACCAGATGGAATACATAGAAATGAAATGGACTAATCTGCGGGGAAAAAAATGATGTAAAAGCTCCATATCATCGGTCAAAACAACGCCGGGGCAGACTGTGGAACAGACCATCAATTGCTCATGTGCATATTCAAACTGAAGCTGAAAAAATGAAAACAAGTCCACAAGAGCCAAAATATGACCTTGAATAAAGGTCAACACAATGAAACACTGCTTGTTCCTGGGCCAACCACACAATTGTTGCTATGCCTGAGCCTATCATTGTGACAATACATTGGGGTCTTGCTTTTTTTTCTTGACCCTCCACCTTGCCAAACATGATATCCTTCTCCAGTGACTGGTCTCTCCTGATAATATGTCTGAATTATGAGGGACAAGGTCTGGCCATCATGGCTTCCAAGGAACACTCCGGTTATACCTCTTCTAACATGCATCTGTTTGCTTTTATGGCAGTCCATGGTACTTTCTCCTGTAACACCATAACTCAAATGCATCTATTCTTCTGCAGTCTTCTTTATTCAGTGTCCAACTATCACATGCATATGATGTTATTGAAAACACCATGGCTTGGGTCAGGTGGACCTTAGTCTTCAAACTGGCATATTTGCTCTTCAACACCTTAAAGAGTTCTTGTGCAGCAGATTTTCTTAATGCGATACATCATTTGATTTCTTGACTACTGCTTCCTTGAGTGTTGATGGTTGGTATGAGCAAAATTTAGTCTTTGACAACTTCAATCTTTTATCCATTATCGTGTTGTTATTTATTGCTCCATTGGCAAGTATTGTTTTCTTAACATTGAGGTTCATCCCATACTGAAGGCTGTGGTCTTTGATCTTTATCAGTAAGTATTTTAAGTCCTTTTCATTTTCAGCAAGCAAGGTTGTACCATCTTTGCCAATGATTTCAATATATTTTGGATTTCTTTCTTCAGGATCATTGACACCTGATAATATGTTACCTCTTAAAATGGATGAACATCAACCATTTCTTTTTGGTAAAGAGACTTCCATGAGTGTTAATAATTACTGGTGTATGGAATGCAAATGTTGGAAACAAAGAAGGGTCAGTATTTGGAATATATGTTCTTGGTGATAGAAATGATACTGTTGTTGTTATTGTTGTTAAGTGCCGTCGAGTTGGTTCTGACCCATAGTGACCCTGTATAGGGTTTCCAAGGAGCAGCTGGTGAGCTTGAACCACCAACCTTGCAGTTCAATCAGATGTGCAGTTTGGTACATTAACCCACAGCACCACACCAGTACTACAGAAATGATACTGTTGTTGTTGTTATGTACCGTGGAGTCGGTTCTCACTCATAGCAACAGGGTTTCTGAGGCTGTAAACCTTTACGGGAGCAGCAAGCCTCATCTTTCTCCCACAGAACAGCTGGTAGTTTCATACTGCTGACCCTGAGGTTAGCAGCCCAATTTTTAACCACTACACTACCAGAGCTCCTTAGAAATGATACTAGAGACAGCTTAACAGAATTTTACTATACTAATGACAGATTTCTTGCAAGTATCTTTTTTAAACAACATTAAAGCTGATTATATGTATGGACTTCACCAGTATTCTACCTTGTATTGATTACATCTGTGGAAGAAGACAGTGGAAAAGTTTAGTATTATCAGCCAAAACAAGGACAGGACCCAACTGTGGAATAAACCATCAATTGTTCATATGTAATTACAGACTGAAGACAAGCAGTCAAAATGTGACCCTGAACATATCCCACCTGAATTTAGAGATCATCTCAATAATAGATTTTTTCACATTAGACATTAATGATCAAAGACCAGAAGACTTGTGGGATGACATCAAGAAAATTATACAGGAAGAAAGAGCAACAGGTGGTTAGAAAGACTGGAAAGAATGCAAAGAGTAGAATGGGTGTAAGAAAAGGCTGAAACTTTCTCTGTAACATTGAAATGCTAAAGCAAAATGAAGATAAGAAATAAAACAGATTAACAGAAAATTTCAAATACCAGCTAGAGGAGGAAAAGACAAGTATTATAATGGAATGTGCAAAAACCTGGAGTTTGAAAACCCAAAGGGAAAAACATGTTCAGAATTTTTCAAGCTGAAAGAACTAAAGAAAACATTTTCAATTTGCAATATTGAAGTATTACATGGGTAAGATATTGAATGATGTTGAAATCATAAAAAGGTGATGGAAGAAATGCACAGAGTCATTGTGCCTGTTGGGTTTCATACCCAGAAGGGAAAAGCCTTCTGGTAAATAGGTGCCAAAGAGTGAAAAATGACTGGAAATAAACCTGAGAAATATTAGTTCATTTAGGAAAAGAACAAAAGAGATGGTTTAATGACAAGGGAATTTACCTACAAAGGGTGAAACATAGCTGTGTCCTATGGTGGCTGGCTGGATCATGAAGCTTTAAGATGTGAGGGGCAGGGATTAGGGTCTTTTTATAGCACAAGGAATACAAACTTCACAAGCATAAGGCTGGTTAAGGGTGGTATGCAAAACTAGGAGAGGTAGGAGAGTCACAAGGTGCCATGCTGTTTGTCCCCTCTAGAGAAAAAGTAAGGAGCTCTGGTAGTGTAGTGGTTACAAATTGGGCTGTGAACCGCAAGGTTAGCAGTTCAAAACTACCAGCTGTTCCGCGGGAGAAAGATGAGGCTTTCTGCTCCCGTAAAGATTTACAGCCTTGGAAACGCTGTGCAGGGTCATTATTAGTCTGAACCGACTCCAAGGCACACAGCCACCAACAGAGAAAAAAGTGGTGGGAGTTGGAGGAGGGTGCTATCTGCTTCTTCCGAGCATATGCACACTAAAGCAGGAGAACAAGAACTTTTGGTATACATAACTGAAGAACGGGTGTCTGCTCCTTCCTAGATAGACGGGAAAGGAGACATGGCTTGATGTGTCGTTGGCATAGCCATTTTGAAGCATTAAGATGTGTCCCTACAGTGCCAAAAAGAAATGTTCAATGTTCAACCATTTCAAGAGGTAGAATATCATCAAGAACCGATGATACTGAAAGGTATTGGTGAAAAACAAGATTCCAACAATTGAGAGAATGCAAATTGAAATCATTCAATAAACTGTTGCAGCACTGCGAGCACTGATACATGTATGCATGTAAGAAATTTGTATACATGTATACATGTAAGAAATTTGAAAGAAAACTACCTGGCCAACTGATTGGAAGAAATACGTTTTGTGCCCATTCCAAAGAGACTTGACCAAATGGAATTTGGATATCAGCAAATACTAACAGTAATATCACATTCAAGTAAAATTTTACTGAAGATAAATAAAAAACTGCTGCAACAGTACATTGAAAGGGAACTTCCTGAAATTCAACCCAGATTCAGAAGAGGATGTGGAATTAGAAATATTATTCCTGACTGCAAATGGATCTTGGCTAAAACAGAGAATACCAAAAGGATGTTTACCTGTGCCTTATTGACCTCAACACTTTCCTGAGAACCTATGGAAAACTTTGAGAAGAATGAATATTCCAGAACACTTTATTGTGCTCATGAGGAATCTGTACATAGACCAAGAGACAGTCATTCAAACAGAACAAGGGAATACTGATTGTTTTAAAATAAAAAACGGTGTGTGCCAAGGTTGCATCCTATCACCATACTTATTTAATCTGTATGCTAAGCAAATAATTTGAGAATATGGATTATGTGAAAATGAACAGGTCATCAGGATTGGAGGAAGACTCATTAACAGCCTGTCATATGCAAATTATACAATCTTGCTTGCTGAGCAGGAAGAGATTATAAAATGCAATTTATGAAGATCAAATATTACAGCCTTCAGTATGGATTGCACCTCAATATAATGAAAACAAAATATTCACAACTGGAAGAATAAATAATATCATGATAAGTGGAGAAAAGGATGAAGTTGTTCAAAGAGTTTATTTGTTTTGGATTCACAATGAACACTTAATGAAAGCTGCAGTCAAAAAATCAAATGATGCATTGCATTAGACAAATATGCTGCACAATACTGCTTTATTTACAGTGTTAGAAAGCAAACATTAGTTTGAGCACTAACATATGCATGGCATAAGCCATGGGATTTTCAACTGCTTCATATGTAAGTGAAAGTTAAACAACAAAGACCATAAAATGATTGATGCACATGGATTATGGTGCTGCTGAAGAATACTGAAAGTGCCATGCAACACCAGAAGAACAAACAAATTTGTTTTGGAATAAATTCAACCATAATGCTCATAGACAATAAGAGAGCAACACTTTCTCTCTCATACTTCTGACATATTATCAGGAATGGTCAGTCCTTCAAGAAGGACATTATGCTTGATAAAGTAGAGGGCCATCAAAATAAAGGAAGACACTCAAATAGATAGACTGGCATAGTGACAGAAGCAATGGGCTCAAATGTACCAAAAATTGTGAGGATGGTGCATGAATAGGTATTGTTTTCTTTTGTTTTGCACAGGGTTGCTATGAGTTGGAACAAACTCGAGGGTACCTAACAACGGCAAAAAAAGGACTTCTAAAACTGTCATCTTAGGAAGCCTACCACTACATCATTCTACCATAGAGTAACTGGTACATTCCAATTGTTCACCTTTTAGTTGGCAGCCAATGTCTTAGCCATTGTCCTACTATGGCTCTTTTATATTTAGAGTTGTTGTTGTTGTTAAGTGCCTTCGAGTCGGTTCCGACCCATAGCGACCCTGTACAGGGTTTCCGAGGGTGTAAATCCTTACGGGAGTAGAAAGCCTCATCTTTCTCCCGCGGAGCGGCTGGTAGTTTCGAACCGCTGACCTTAAGGTTCGCAGCCCGATTCGTAACCACTACGCTTTAGAGTAAGTTATAAAATATTTTCAGGCTCAAAAACTTTAAGGAGGTGTTCTACTCAGCTCTATAGTGTTGCTATGAGACAGAACCAACTGCATTGCAGGTTATAAAGAAAATTTGGAAGATTCATATATGCTCCCAAATCTTTATCTCATGCATTCCAAGAGGTAGCAAAATTGTTTCTGTAGTCAACTTTTTGTAATGACATTTCAGACACGTGATTTGAGAAGTTGAAACAAACATGCCTTTTGTTGGCTTAAGGTCTCTTTCTTCTGTTGTCATGGGTCTGTAAAGAAATATAATTTCCAACATAAATGAAGTTAAATTATATATCCCAAGAATGTGTACAAATATTTGAATAAAAAAATTGACTCTAAACAAATGTTATAATCTGTCATAGTTTATAATATCATTTTGATGGTACTAATACAATGTTGTTATTATTAAGTGTCATTGAGTCAGTTCCTACTCATAGCCACCCTGTATATGGTTTCTGAGGAGTAGCTGGGGGATTTGAACTGCTGACAATCAAGTGCTTATCCTAAGTACCACATCAGGAGACCTATTATTAGAATATTGTTGTTAAGTGCTGTCATG
The DNA here is from genome assembly GCF_000296735.1 of Chrysochloris asiatica. Lineage (NCBI taxonomy): Eukaryota > Metazoa > Chordata > Mammalia > Afrosoricida > Chrysochloridae > Chrysochloris > Chrysochloris asiatica. The sequence goes on from NW_006408586.1 coordinate 14,217,258, forward strand.
TAGGTTCTGACTCATAGCTAACTTGTATAGGGTATCTAAGGAGTGGCTGGTAAGCTTGAACCACAGACCTCATGGTTCAAAATGACCTTGCAATCCAATGCATCAACCCACAGCACCACACCAAGACTCTAGTAATGCAATAAAACTACAGAAAAAAAAAAAAAAAAAGGTTTATTTTTTTGCCTTCAGGAAATTTCTTTTCTTTGGAAACATTTTATTGTTTCTGTAAAATTAGTTCAAGAGTTTAACTACACATGCATTAGCACATAGCATTATTATAATCTATTTCAAGAAATTTATGCTTATCAAATATTTTTATATATAACTATATTTACACACAAAATGCTGTCAATTCTTAGAACAATTTCACCATAAAATTAAAGAAATTCAGAATAATTAAAACTTTCTACAAATTGCAATCAGACAACTCAAATTACTTTTTAACCTGTTTGGAATAAAATAAGCAGAAAATGTGTTTCAGCAATGAGTTAGTTTTTTCAGAATATACACCTCTTCCTAGAAAGAGTTATTTAGATATCTGTTAGTTTTTTTACCCAAAGGCTTAAAAACATTATTGACTACATTTTGGCATTTTATAAAGTAGCTTTTATGTCACAGAAAGTAATTGTTAAAAAATAATAAAATTGACATTTGAAAATTATTGTTGTCTTTTGTCTTCTCACTACACTTCACATTGACATTTTTCTTCTAGAGTGTAGTCATTACTGAAAATTCATGTCTCAAAATATACTTATAAACTCTGCTATGTATTAATTGATTATACAAATAGTGATTTTTGCCAGTTGAGATGGATATTTTAAATAGCGTTCTTATTCCTTTATATGATTTCAACAATGGTGGTAGACAAAAAAAGACAAAAGTAAGAGGTAAAAGTATCTTTTGAATTTGACTTTGAATCGTTCTTCTCTCAAAATTATTGACATTTTAACTATCAAATTAAAATGAGCAAAACATAATATTTTAAGTCAGTAATTCCTCATGCATATAAGTATATAACAGTAGTTAGTATTTTAAGAATACTTTAGAAAATGAATACATAGAAATATAATGTTACATTATATTTTTATTAATTTAACAGAAATGCCACAATTGCTACTGTAAAAAACATAGCAAATATAACATGGTAAATGCACAATGTGGAAAAAATTCTAGCCAACCTCCAAACAAATATTAACTCTATTTCTTAAACCAAAAATATCAAAACAAAATCCATTAGTGTCAATTTTATTCCAACACATAGTGGTCCTATAAGACAGAATACAACCAGAGCATCAACTCTAAGTGAAGCTAAAAAATAATACATAAAAAACCTGAAATGTTTGCCATAATCAAATTGAAACTAGCACTGCAAAAAACAAAATGTTTTTCAGAACTTGAACAAAAATTTAGTATAATTCACTAGACCATAAGATCAGTTTGAAGCAGAAGGTCGGTAGTTCAAACCCTCCAGCCACTCCTCAGAAACCCTATACAAAGTAACTATGACTTAATAACTGTAGAGTATGTGTCTCTATCTGACGTAATGGGTTCTTTGAGCTTGCTATCCATTTAGTAGGTGTATCCTCCTCAAACTTACTGTCCTGTGATACATAAGGTTTTAGTTGAGAGTTGTGTATCCTGATCTTCTTTTAGTTTTATAGTTGGGTGTTGCCAAAACAACCTGCAAAGGTCCAGTGCATTTTTCATGGAGGTGAACTCTATGGAATTTTTCTTCTAGGTCTTCAAAACACACTCTCAGCTTGATGGTGGCAAGGGAGGAGGTGCAGTGAGGTTTGCCATCAGCAATACCACAGAATACCAGGCAAAACTCGCAACCACATAGATAGGAATATTTAAAAGGTTTGAAGGCTTATAGCTAGTGGAACTAGTAGCAAAAATTACAAATTGTGCACTTTTGAATTTGCCAGGCTTGGTGTCCTGGAGCCAACAACTCGGGCAAAACTAAACAGTAAGACCAAGCAGGGGAGCAGACCCACCACGGAAAAATGCCACACTTTAAATGGAGTCAAGAAAAATAAGGAGAAGTCAGGAAAGTGCTACAGGAACAATCAAATCAGAAAGATACAGCATTGGAAACAATTCAAAACCTACAGAAAGAAATCCAAACGATCAATAATAGAATATCAAATATAGACGATACACTGAAAAGGCAAAGGAGTAGAATAGAAGAGGTGGGAGGCAGATCCAGTAATCTGGAAGACAAATCTCTCAATACCACTAAGAGAAAAAAAAAAGATTAAAAAAAATCTGAAAAAGGTCTAAGATTCGTATTGGATGACTTGAAGAGGAATAGCTTAAGAATTATAGGTATTCCAGAACAAGAAGAATCACACAATCCACAGAGGAAATAGTTAAAGAACTGTTGGAAGAACATTTCTCTAACATCCTGAAAAGTGAAAAGATAAACATTCAAGAAACTCAACAAATCTCAGGAAGCATAGACCCCAAAAGAAAATCACTGAGACATATCATAATCAAGCTCTCCAAAATCAAAGATAAGGAGACACTCCTGAAGGTAGCTAGAGAAAACAGAAGTGTTACATACAAAGGCAAGCAAGTCAGATTAAGCTCAGATCTCTCAGCAGAAACAATGCAAGCAAGAAGGCAATGGGAAGACATATATGAAACCCTGAAAGAAAAAAACTGCCATAAAAAAATCCTTTATCCAACAAAGTAATCAATCAAATACAATGGTGTAATCAAAACATTCCAGGATAAGCAGAAGCTAAGGAATTTTGCTAAAGCAACCCTGCACTACAAAACATCCTAAAGGGAGTTCTGTGGACTGAGAACCAACAAGAACAGATAACAACCAGAGACTGACATACGTGGCAGCACCTCCCAGAATTAAATCGACAGAAGGAAGAGTCAAGAAGAGAATAAAACTGTAAGAAAAAACTCAGAGAATCTGGGAGGTCAGTCTATGATCAAAACAAGTACAATATAAAAGCAGGTAAACACGTAGGAACAGAAATCCAGATGGTAAGAAAGTCAGGTAGATTACAGGATAAAATAGACTGCACTAAATGGAGCCTTATAGTTAGTGGACTACAAGGCAACCCTAAAGAAGGTTAACACTTCACAACATACCAAGAATATGAAAATCCAAGAAGAACATGGAAACATTAAAATTATGAGGAAACTCACAATAAAGGACACAAAAAGCATGGACTCAGCAAAGGAAGACACACAGAACAAAGAAAGTAGCAACACTACACACACACACACACACACACACACACACACAAAATGGCAGCAATTAATCCATAGCTATCAATAACTACACTGATTGTAAACTGATTAAATGTTTCAGTTAAGACACAGAGGGTGGCAGAATGGATAAGAAAACAAGATCCTTCAATATGCTGTCTGCAAGAGACACATCTCACCCTCAGAGACAAAAACAGATACTAAGCTAATTGCAGTAAAAAACAAACAGGAGTGGCAGTACTAATATCTGATAAAATAAACTTTAAGGCAAAAAACCGCAAAATAGATAAAGATGGACATTATCTCTTGATTAAAGGGAAAATTAAACCAGATGACATAAGCATAATAAACATCTATAATCCCAATGAAAGAGCTCAAAAATATATAAAGCAAACTCTAATAGATTTGAAGAAAGAAATAGATGAATTTACAATAATAGTGGTGATTTTAATACGCTGCTTTCAAAAATGGACAGAACAACCAGAAAGAAACTTGACAAAGACACAGAAGAACTAAACGACACACTCAGCCAACTGGACCTCATAGATGTGTACAGAGCATTCAACCCAACAACAGCACAATACACATTCTGTTCCAGTGCGCATAGAACATTCTCCAGAATAGACCATGTTTTAGGCCACAAAACAAGAAAGCAGCAACACCACAAAAATCAAACATAATGGCAACAAATAATCCATACCCACCATAATTATTGATAGGTATGGATTAATTGCTGCCATTATGTTTGTTTTGTGTGTGTGTGGTGTTGCTGCTTTCTTTATTCTGCAAGTCTTCCTGTGCTGAGTTCATTGTTTTTGTGTTCTTTCTTGTTTGTTTCCCCATAGTTTTAATGTTTCCAGATTCTTCTTGGATTTTCAGTTTCTTGGTATATTGTGAAGTGTTAATTTTCTTTGAGGTTACCTTATATTCTATTAACTTTTCCCTCCATTTAGTGCAGTCTGTTTTGTCCTGTAATCTACCTGACCTTCTTACCATCTGGATCTTGTTCCTACATGTTTACCTTCTTTCATATTGCAATTATTTTGAAATACACTGACCTCTAAAATTTTCTTAGTTTTTCCTTATAGTTTTGTTCTGTT
>NW_006408586.1:14223418-14231471 GCF_000296735.1 Chrysochloris asiatica
AAAAAAATCAGAATCAAACAAAGAATTTTGTCACCTTTGCTTCAAGGTTCTAATGGATGTTAGTTCATAGTGGATCTGCTTTGCTTGGTCTTTCCATTTGGTCTCACCCAAGTTGTTGCCTCCCGGCTGCTGAGCTGTGCAGATTCTAAAGTATGAGATTTCTTACTACTGCTACAAGTTCCACTAGCTTTAAGCCTTCAAACTTTTTAAATATCCCTACATATGTGGCTCAGAGTTTTGGAGCTTCCTCTGAACCTGCTTCTTCTGGTGTTCTGTGGTATTGCTGATGGAGATCTTCACTGTACCTCTACCCTATCCACCATCAAGCCCTGTTGCCTTACCATGTACATTTTAAAGTCTCTTAATAATCTGTTTCCTTTCTTCATGGTCAATGTTTGCTGTCAGTGGTTGTTTATTCTATGTTATCCCAAAGTCCTTTTATATGGATTTATAAATGACAGAATACTTAAACTTATTTAAGCAATAAATGAGCTTTTGTGGTGCATTGTTTATGGTATGCAACTACTAATTTCAAGGTCAGTAGTTTTAACTTACCAGCAATGGGTACCTGAAAGAAAGGTGTATAAATTGATTTCCTTAAATATTTAAAGCCTTTGACACCTTCTAGGGATGTTCTATGCAGGTCTTCAAACTACAATTTTTTCACTAACAATTTAAAAATTCATGAAAGTCATAGAAAATTTGATGAATTTGAATTATGATGTTGAAGTAGAATATTAAAAGTACCATGGGCTAATAAAAAACAAAAAACAACAACAAAAATCTTTGTGGGCAGTATTATAACCAAAATGCTCCTTGGAAGTCATGGTGACACACATCATCTCTCATACTTTGGACATATTTTCAGGAGGAACCAGTCCCTGAAGCAAGACATCATGTTACATAATGTGAAGGTTCAGTGGAGAAGAGGCAGACCCCAATGAGATGTATGGACATAGGGACAGCTGCAATGGGCTCAAGCTTAACAACTATTGTGAAGATGGCATTCTGTTGTGCATATGGTCACTAGAAATAAGAATCAGTTCAAGGACACCTATTAACAGTAACAATAACTTTATTACATTTTTATACTCATTCTGTATGATGGATTAAAGAGATAGCAATCAGTGCAATAACCTCTTATGTGTAAATCACTATTTACTAGTCAGAAAAGGAACTCTGCTAGAATAGTGGTTATGAGTCAGGCTGCTAACCTCAAGGTCAGTAGTTCGAAACTACCAGTCAATCTGTGGGAGAAAGATAAGGCTTTCTGCTCCTGTAAGCATTTTCTGCCTCAGAAATCCTGTACATAGATGCTATAGTTGGAACAGAATCCATGGCACACAACCAACACCAGTCAGGAACAACTACAATTGGTTTTGAGAGAGTAAGAAATATTTCAGATATATTTCCAAAAGGGACCATTCCCTGGAGAAAGATATCATATTTGTTAAGTGAAATATTGACAAAAAAATGGAAGACTTCCAAAGAAATGGAATGACCCAGTGACAGTATCAATGGGCTCACATGTAGCAACCAGACTTGCTGAGTCAGAACTGACTCAATGACACCTAACAACTGCAACAATAATAAGCAATTAATATTTAAAAAACAAAACACTACGATTTGTTATAAGGTTACATGTAGTTGCTGTTTTTAAGTGTTGTCAAGTCAGTACTGACTCATAGTAACCCTTTATATCATTACAAAGGAGTGATTGGTGGCTTTGAATTGCTGACCTTCTGGTTACCAGTCTTGTGCCTTAAGATTTATTTTACTCCTATTAAAATACAATAGTCTACTCGTATGTTGGGGGTATGACTCACATTATCTAACATAAAGTCTAGTGAGGCTGTTTGAGTTTCAGTTTGTAATTATGTTGATATGATTGTACCCTACAATTTTATTTCACTTGCATTTATATGTTATAAAAACTCATGTAATGGATAGATATGGTGTTTTAGTCTTACCAGTTGTTCCTCGGAAACCCTATTCATGGTCATTATCAATTGGAACTTATTCGACCGCATTTAATAACAACAACATATTGATGTTTGATATTGGTCTAAGAAGTAGGAGTAATAAAGGTCAAAGTATACATATATCTTTAATATTTTTATACTATAAAATGTTAAGCAAGTGCTCTGGTAGCGTAGTAGTTACAAATCGGGCTGTGAACCTTAAGGTCAGTGGTTCGAAACTACCAGCTGCTCCGCGGGAGAAAGATGAGGCTTTCTACTCCTGTAAAGATTTACACCCTAGGAAACCCTGTACAGGGTCGCTATGGGTCGGAACCGACTCGACGGCACTTAACAACAACAACAACAATTTTATACATAACTGCATTCTATGATAAGTTCTTTGTTCTATGGACTCAATATGTTCTTATTCATATAGAAATATATATGTTGCGTCTCTTTCATTATTATTAAAAACATGCACAGTAGAACATAAAGCAATTCAGTGACATCCATACGTACGTTTCCATAATGTTGACTACAATGTTCAAGTTGTGTAACAATACAAATATTGCTTTCTTGAATTTTTCTTCCCCTTTGACATAAACTCATCACATCTATTATTCCTATGTTGTTGTTTTTATTGTTGTTTTTATGTTACTGTTGTCAACTGCATCCCACATAGATAGTTATTTAAAAGATGACAATGCTTAGAGCAGACATTCTTTACTTACTAAGGTGGCACAATGATTAAGGTCTCAACTCCTAAGTGAAAGGTTGGTGGTTCAAATCCATCAGTTGTTCCACGGGAAAAAGATGTGACAGTGTTCTTCTGTGAAGATTGCAGCATTGGAAATCTTATGGGTAGGTTTAGTCTGTCCTATAAGGTCACTGCAAGTTTGGATAGACTCAATAGAAATATTTGTTTTGTTTTGTTTTGTTTTCATTTGCTAGATTTAAGAGATCTGGTAGTACAGTTGCTACCACCCAAAAGGTTGGTAGTTCAAGCCTGTTAGCTCTTTGAGAGAAAGATGTGGCATTCTGTTTCCATAAAGATTACAGTCTTAGAAAACCTATGTCCTATGTTTTACTATGTCCTATCAATATTCTATGAATTAGAATTGACTCAGGAAATGAGCACTTGCTGGGCATTGTTTGGTTATATAAAAATTCAACTGATGTAATTGGCTTAAAGTTTAAAGACAATCTTAGGGCCATAGTTTTGGGAATTCTAGTCTCAATGACTCCAGAAAGACTTCATTCTATGATAATTATAAATTTCTTTACACATTTTCCCATTTTTGGGTCATGATTCTTGTATAGAATTTGTAACCAAATGTTCAGTAATGGTAGCTTCGCACCATCCAATGGTGCCATCCATGGCAAAGTAGACAATAGTTCATGGATTCAATCAGTTATATAGTCTAATTCTTCCTCATATTACTGACTCCACTTCTTTCTCTACTGCTCGAGGCAGATAGATAAAAATTGTTGTACCTTGGATTGCCACTTTCAAACTTTTAAATTGCAGACACTACACAATAAATTAGAAGTGGAACAGAATACAAAACACAATATTAAGTTAAACTTTATAATGCTTCAGGAAATCATGAACCTAAACCTCCATACCAAGAAACCTAACCCTATGAGGTCTTTGGTTGTACATAAGAAATCTCAGTAGCCACACTTAAGCTGTTCTAAATATGTATTACAAAACATTTATCAATTCAACATTTTACAAATAAACAACTTATTTTTAGAGAGAAAAATTCACATTTCAAGGAGGCAGAAAACTAAGGGAAACTGACATTAAATATATTAATACTGGAATAAATTCACCTAATTTCTGAAGTATACTGAGTTGTTATAATTAGTGAATTCTTCAATATTATTTATACATATAGAAAAATGTAAGCACTCTCTGTTAATTTTAATGAAATATGAGACTGATAAGAGTTTTTGAAAAAGGAAATCATTGAAATTTAATGAGTAGAAGTAACTTTTTTTTTTTCCAGAGAGTAACTCACTTAGATTTTAATGTATAGGGCACATTAGGGAACATTTCAACAGTAATGGTACTAGAATAATGAGTTCAATAGAATTTTTCTCATAATCATCATTTAGCCATAATCTATAATAAACTATTTTAGTGAACACTAAAGCCCATTACAAATAAGCAGTTTTTATATTTTGCAAGGAAGAACTTATAACTAATGATTTAATTTATTATTAAAAGAACAAGTTATTGTAAGTCTGTGAAATGAACGACAATATCCTTTCTACTTTTCAGGGCACAAGGAAAAACTGAAAATAAAACATTTGTATTTAATAACAATTTCTATATCAAGTACATTTTCCATTAAAATAGATGAAAGAACATCAATTCTTGACTTTGATATATCCTTCTATGAACGCCTCCAACAACTACTTATTCATTACTCAAAGTATGAATATTAGCATTTCAAATTATATTCATTGCAAAATTTTCCTGTACAGAGGAGAGAGTGGAGGAAGACAGGGACAAATTTTTTAAAATGCACATTTCTGTGCTAGGCATTGAATCAGGGTAGGAAAATAAAATATTAACAGCACATTAAAACAGTGGGAAGTGAAGAAATATGGAGGAAAATGCATACATGCACATATGGAAATTAATTCACATTGATATAAAATAAACTTAAATATGCATATATTATGACAAATCAATAATACAGATACCATTGCTTTTCAAAATTAACATTATAATTAGCTTTTATGAAAGGCCTTGACGAGGATTTTCATTTTACCAAAAATTCAAAAATTGAAATTAATAGTTAGCATTTGTCTTGCAGCAAACTGATAAAGTGGCCACATGTACCCTGAGCAGCTAGAGTGGGGCATCAAGCTCCTTTCCCAGGAAATAAATTCAGCACCTCGGCATCAAGCCACCATAACTTTGAATTGTGCCCATGAACACTGCATGTTAGAGTTATTTTAGTCTTTATATGTTATTTGATATGATTACTAAGTTATACTTTGAGTGTGGGAGCACTCAAAACGTTTTCCATATAAATTAATGATGAATTATTTTCCAGTTTATGACATTTCAGCTAAAGAATGATTTTACAGGAACAAAGGAAACCTGTATTTATAGAACCATCTGCTAGATATAGGATATGTGTATCATGCTCTTCAATTGTAAACACTCTTGTTAGTAACATCTTACCGATGAAAACCAGGCTTAAAAAAATTCAAAATCTTGATTGATTTATTAAATTGTCATTGATGTTCTTAGACCAAGTACTGAGTGATACCTAGCAACTGGAGTCCTAGTATGGCACTGTAGCATCAATACTGGTCGGCTAACCACAAAGTGAGTCGTTCAAAATACCAGACACAACTGTGAAATACTATACACAGTTGCCATGAGTCAGAACCAACTCAACAGCACTTAACAGCAACAACAACACCTAACCATTGTTTCTGATCATGATAACTTCTGACTTCACATTGGAAATTTGTGAATTAAATAGATTATCAAGAGGGCTTCAAAAAGTTCAGAGTAGACAGTCTCTGAGCAGACCCTCTACAGCTTAGCCATGGGAGAACAATGGAAAACAAACTTGCTATCAATTCTGGAACCCAGAGTTTTAAAAATAAGGATAGTGAGGTGGATTGAGTACTACCAGGAGAGGAAGCTTGGCAGATGGGCTGTTGGTTGGCCTGGCATGGTGCAGCCATCTTGAGCTCTTGCCACCTGTCAGTCAACACAGCAGCCTATAGGCACAAGAAACACACTGCAGGTTGGTAGTGAGTGAGTAGGGTTCTCCCATAGTCTCCACACCACTCTGAGACAGAGTATTTGGTTCACCCCAACCCACACTGGCCTACCAGTCGGTGGTACCCCTTCTGTGCAGACTTAGTTGTGCTGGGGGTATGGTACAGGGCATACCACACCTTCATCTGGATGCACATAAATTTTGCCTCATCTCTACTTTAATACTGTTGTTTGTTTTGGGGAGACAGCAATTGTCCCCACATGGCCCAACCAGGTGAGTCCCACATGAAGCTCCACCTATTCAGTCAGAACTATTACATATACTTATATAAATTGATCAGTGATAATTAACAACTTCCAGGCTCAGAGAGACTAGGAAGAAGGAGTTACAAACTACTTCCAAATATTTAGTCACTGAAAACCTTATGAATAGCAGAGAAACACTGTCAGATATAGTGCCAGATAATAAGCCCCACAGGTTGGAAGGAACTCAAAATGCCACTGGGGAAGAGCTGCCTCCTCAAAGTAGAGTTGACTGTAATGACACGAATGGCATAAAGCCCATGGGAGTAAAGCCTATGAGACCTTCATTTGCTGATGGGGCATAACTCAAAATGAAGGGAAACAGCTGTAAACATAGATTAATAATCAGAACATGGAATGTACAAAGTGTGAATCTAGGAAAATTAAAAATTGTCAAAAATGAAATGGAACTCATAAACCGATATCTTAGACATTACTGAGCTAAAATGGACTGGCATTGGTCATTTAGAATCTGACAAACACATGGTTTACTATGCCAGAAATGGCAAATTGAAGAGGAATGGTGTTGCATTCATTGTCAAAAAGAACATATCAAGATCAGTCATGAGGTACAACGCTGTCTGTGATAGGATAATGTCCATGTGCCTTCAGGGAAGACCAGTAAATACCACTATTATTCAAATTAACACACCAAACACTAAAGCCAGTGAGGATGAAATAGAAGAATTTTACCAACTTCTTTAATCTGAAATTTTATCATACATTCAATCATTAGTGGTGATTAGAATGCAAAGGTTGGGAGCAAAGAGGAAGGATCATTAGTTGGAAAATATGGCCTTGGTGATAGAAATGATGCTGGAGATTGCATGATAGAAATCTGTAAAATCAATGATTAATTCATTTAAAACACCTTCTTTAGAAAGCATAACAGACGATTATACACATGGACCTCGTGAGATGGAATACACAGAAATGAAATTGACTACATCTGTGGAAAGAAGCGAAGGAAAAGCTCCATATCGTCAGTCAAAACAAGGCCAGGGGAAGATTGAGAAACAGATCATCAATTGCTCATTAAAATTCAAACTGAAGCTGAGGAAAATGAAAACAAATCCCACAAGAGACAAAATATAACCTTGAATATATCCCACCTGAATTTAGAGATCATCTGAAAAACAGATTTGATATATTAAAAACTAAAGACCGAAGACCAAAAAGCTGTGGGATGACATTGAGAACATCATACAGGAAGAAAGCAAAAAGTCATTAAGGAGACAAGAAAGAAGGAAAAGTCAAAACGGATGTCAGAAGAGACACTGAAACTTGCTCTCCAGCATAGACATGCAAAAGTAAAAGGAAGAAATGAGGAGGTACAAGAGCTGAACAGAAAAATTTAAAGGTCGGCTCAAGAAGATAAAGTCAAATATTAAAACAAATTGTGCAAATATCTGGATTCAGAAAACCAAAAGGAAGAGCACACTCAGTATTTTTCAAGCTGGGAAAAGTGAAGAAAAATTCAAGCCACAACTTTTGTTATTGAAGGATTCTCTGGTCAAATTATTGAATGATGCAGAAAGCATCCAAAGAGGAGGGAAGGAATACACAGAGCCACTGTACGAAAAGGAAATGGTTGATGTACAACCATTTAAAGAGGTAGCATATGATCAAGAGCCAATGATATTGAAGGAAGAAGTCCAAGGTGCATTGAAGGAACTGGCAAAGAACAAGGCACCAGGAATTGATGGAATAAAAATTGAAATCTTTCAAGAAAGTGAGGCATTATAGGAGGTACTCACTTATCTTTGCCAAGAAATTTGGAAGACAACTATCTGGCCGACTGATTGGAATAGATCCGTATTTGTGCCCATTCCAAAGAGAGGTGACCCAATGGAATGCGGAAGTCACCAGGCAATATCTTTTATATCCCATGCAAGTAAAGTTTTACTAAAGGTAATACAGAAACGGCTAAAAGTATACATTGACAGAGAACTTCCAGAGGTTCAAGCTGGATTCAGAAGATGTGGACAAGGGATATCACTGATGTCCAATCGATCTTGACTGAAAACAGAGAATA
>NW_006408586.1:14232254-14251694 GCF_000296735.1 Chrysochloris asiatica
CCACACATCATCTTTCAAACTTTGGACATATTGTCAGGAGGGACCAGTATCTGGAGAAGGATATCAAGTTTGGTAAGGTGCAGGGTAAGAGAAAAAGAGGAAGACCCCCAGCGAGATGGCTTGTTAAAGTGGCCACAACAATGGGCTCAAGCATGGCAACAATTGTGAGGTTGGCACAGGACCAGGCAGTGTTTTGTTCTGTTGTGCATGGTGTCACCATTAGTTGGTACCACCTTGATGGCACCTAGCAACAACAATTAACAGTCAACATTAGACAAACTTGCCCTGATTTAAGTTACACAAGTAGCAAACATAGAACTGTATGTACCCTTCTAATGGCTAATACTCTCACCAGAAGTCAGGTGCTGAGTGCCTAGGAACATGGCAACATGCAATCATATATGAAATCTAAATGTGATGAGACCACAATGTCTCAGACCAAACAGACATTTCAAATTATATGAAGAAAAAAGACAGAGTGGCTCAAAGTGACCAAAGTACAGTCAGAAATTATACCTGAAATGATATTATAACTACCTGATAAGGAATTCAAGAGAATTTTATTTATTTAATTGTCTTCGACAGATTGATCAAAAGGTTGAGAAATTTGCAAAAAAAAAAAAAAAAAATCAATGGGGGAAAAAAAAAACACTTTAGAAGAATTCAAGAAAGCTGCAAGGACATACTGACAAAATAAATGAAAATCAGAAACCATACTGTAATAGCAAATGGACGTCAAGAAGAATAATCGTAAAATTTCAGAAATGATTACTGCATTTAAGTGGCAAAATGAGATGAAAAAGCTGCAATCATTAATTAATAATTAGAACATGCAATGTATGAAATATTAATCTAGAAAAAAAGAAAGTTACCAAAAAATGAAATGTGACATATAAAGATCAATATCCTAGGCATTATTAGGCTGAAATTGACTGGTATTGGCCATTTTTTATTTGACAATCTATGGTTTACTATTCCAGGAATGACAAATTGAAGAGGAGTGGCATCTCACTCATCAAATAAAAGAACATTTTGAGATCTATCTGAAAGTTAAATGCTGTCTGTGATAGGATAATATCCATACACCTCCAAAGCTTTTCAGAGTCCTGATGTGACATTGTAGGATAAGCACTGGACTGCTAACCACAAGGTTGGTGATTCAAACCAATCAACTGCTCCTTGGAAATCCTATATAGGGTCTCTATGTGTCAGAGCTGACTTGATAGCACTTAACAACACACAAGGATTTTCTGACTTCTTTGATCCTTATTGAGGCTTTTCTGAGTCTTGACACTTTCATACTAAGCTCTATTCAGTCTTTGGCAATCTCTTTCAGTATTTTGCTTCTCTTTTCAGACAAGGAGCCCCAAAGAAATGAAATTGTTCAGAAGGTTAGGTCCTGGAATTTAGTTAGTACGTACAAGGTCAGTGCCTTTATGTTGTAGTTTAGGCTTTAGAAGATTGTGCTGTGATGGAGCTTTGGTCCTTAATCATAGCACAGAAGACAGAAATTCATCAAAGTGTAGAAGAGTACTTGCAAAAAGCCTCCTACCAAAGCTAGAGGGAAAGGAATTTGTAATGGACTAATAGAGGAGTCTTAGCCTGGCACTGTACGATAAGCACTGAATTGTAAACCACAAGGTTGGCAGTTCAAGCACATCAGTTGCTCCTTGGAAACACTATACAAGGTAAGTCAGAGTCTGAACTGGCTCAATGGCACTTAACAACAAAATAAAGAGAAAATTTGAAGCCAAATGACATAAAATTTGTCTCATCGTGGAGAATTGGAAATAGGGTCAGTAAAATTCTAGAGATGAACCCCCTTGGGATTGATTTGGAATACTGGTGTTACTTTGGGAGCACAATCTTGAACAAGTGTAAACTCAAGATGCTATGTTACCTGGTTTGACCACAGTATGAACTGGAAGATGGTTATTTTGGTTCTGATCCTGGTTTTATTCTGATTTGTCAGTCTGGGATAGACAACTTTAATGTGCTTTGAGAAATGGATGTTTAAGTAAACTAGACATTTCTGTGCATGTATTTAAAATTTTTTGAAGCCAAGATATTATCTAGTTTTGTTCTGTTTTGGCTCTAATTTTGACCTAAGTCTAACTAAATGTGTGTCTGTGTGCGTATCAGCTAAGAATGGGTAATGGAACAAGTATCCTAGACGCATTCTTCATGAAAGATTTTCAGTTGTGATCCCATGGGGAAAAGAAAGTAAAGTTTCTCCCCACTGCTGTGAGACTATGACATGAATTGGATTGTTACAGGCAAAGTGTTAATATATGTAAAAATAAACTGGGTTCTACATTGATGGTGTATGTTGTGTTGTTGTTAAGTTCCGTCAAGTGGGTTCTGACCCATAGCGACCCTGTAAAGGGTGTCCAAGGAGAGGCTGGTGAGCTCAGACCACCGACCTTGTGGTTCAAATCAACTTTGCAATCTAGTGTATTAACCACAGTATCACATCAGGATTCCAAAAGTTATCTTGGGGCCTTGAATAATGTAAGAATAAGTGGTGGTGATGGTGGTAGTGTGACGTGGAATAGGTTTTGACTGATAGTAACCCTGCATAGGGTTTCTGAGGCTGTTAATGTTTACAAGCGAGCAGAAAGCCTCATTTTTCTCCCAAAGAATGGTAGGTAGTTTCCAACTGCTGACCTTGAGGTTAGCAGCCTGACTTGTAACCACTATGCTACCAGAGCGCCTTGTGTGGCACTGTGAGTTAATGTGCTGAACTGCAAAGTCGGTTTGAATCACAAGGTTGGTGATTCAAGCTCACCAGCTGCTCAACAGTACATATCAACAACAACAACAATAGGTGAATGTATTCATATATTTTTATGAAAGATTATGGTATAAAAAATATACAACAAAAGCAAGGAATAATGGAATGTTTGTTAACATTTTTAGTTTAATATGATCAATGATCTTGTTTGTTTGCAACTAAGGATTTAATAGATTAGTTCATAAGAATCTTTACAAATATTTAAAGTCAAATAGCATATAGAATAAAGAACTGGGTTTCTTACTGTGAAAATAATAAAATTTTTCTTAGTCACCTGTTTAAAGAGCTACCTTTATTCTTGTACAATCCCCCTTGAAGACAAGGATTGTACCAAAACAAATTCCTGATAATATGGAACTTCAAAAACTTCACAAAATAATTTTTGGCTTATGAAAAACAGTGTCAAAAGGTTTTAATAATGGAAGTATTTGATTTTTGTTTGGGCTGAAAAATTCATGTTGGTGTTTCGCTTTATGCTTTTACCTTTTATCAGACAGCAAACACATTATATGGTGTCTTAATTTTGTTCATCTGAATTTGTATCACTAAACCTGATCACCAATTTATTTCTTTTAAATCTAACAAAGTCCAGTGTGTTTATCTAATAGAGTTATTTCACTTAACAGTAAACATTAATTCAGATGTTTAACAACTTGGTGATTTAATATATAAAGACTATTGTTTCAAAACTATTATGCGGTACATTTATGGTTTTAAAAAAAAATCATGTTAATCATTTATACTTAGAGCTAACTCTGGCTAAAGTTTTTAAAGCCACACTATTTTGCTGCACATTAATTTATAGTTAATTTCGACTAAAGTTTTCCAATTATTCACTTTTAATGATAGTGGAGATTGTGCGCCATTGAATTGCTTCTGACTCATAGCTACTGTGTATAGGGTTTCCAAGGCGGTAAATCTTTATGGGAGCAGAAAGCCTCATTTTTCTGCCACAAAACAACTGGTAGATTTGAACTGCTGACCTTGCAATTATCAGCCCAGCTCATAATTCAGTACACTATTAGGGCACAGTTTTTACTTTTCATGTGTATTATTATTGTAAGTTGAATCCTAGCGTGGTGCTGTAGGGTAAGCACTGGAGTACTAGCCATAAGATTGGTGATTCAGCTCCACCAAACACTCCTCAGAAACCCTATACAGGGTCACTTTGAATCAGAGCCCACTCAAAGGCACTTAACTACAACAACATTGTTGCAAGTTAATTATGATCCTATTAAGTTCTGTCTTCTAAAGTTAAAATGAGATGGGTGACTGTCATGTGCAGGGCCAAGGTTCACTTCTAAATAGATGCTAAATAAAAAGCTAGCAGTCAGAGTTAAAAGAAAAACAAAAAGGAAACCTCAAATTCAGTCCTCTATCAGTATGAAACTCCAATTACCTGGTAAAAACAGGTAACCTAAGTAAAGCTAAAGTTGAATGGGCTGGAGAAAAGGGGGTGTGAGACATAAGGGAAGAAAGATAGAAAGAAAGAAATAGGAAGAGAGTAAAGAAAATAAGAAGAAAAGGAAGGAAGGAAGAAAAAGACATAAAGAAAGAAGGAAAGAAAGGAGAGGAAGAGAGAGAAAGAGTGAGAAAGTGAAGCAGAGAAAGGAAGAAAGGAAGGAAGAATGAAAGAAAGGAAGGAAAGAAGGAAGAGCTGCTGAAGCAGAAGCCTGAACAATACCAGTGTCCTCTGGGTCTTCCTGACCCTGCTATAGAAGTATACCCTTGCCTCTGGGTGGACTTCACTAGTTCCTAGAGACTAGAAATGAGAGCTAAATTCAGAGTCCTACAGGAAGACTATAAACTCCATGTGGTTGTTGTTGTTAAGTGTTGATGAGTTGGCTCCGATTCACAGTGACCTTCTGTGTAATTGAAGGAAACACTGCCCTGTCATGGCCATCCTCACAATTGTTAACATTTGATCTCAATACTGGTGCCACTGTGCCAATTCATTTCCTTAGGTATCTTCTTTTCTATTTACTGTCCACTTTACCAAGCATGCAGAATGACACAATACATAGTTAAAAATAAAAAAGAAGAAAAAAATCTGAATTTGGTTAATGCTGGAGAACAATGCACCCTTAGCTCTAAAAACACTAAGTAGTTTTAAGACCCTTCCATGGGCAGAATACATTCCAAGGGTAGATTCTCTTATAAGAAGATTCCAATTGTAAAAATAATGAAAGCACTATTTTTGTTTTGACTTAAATGTATGTTAGGATTATTTTAAATTGGAATGTTAATGATTACCTGACTATGCCTGGAGGCTGGCCCCTGTTCTGATAAATTGTGACCATCTGAAGAAACTGGTGGTTTTAAACTGCCCACCTGTAATTGATCCTACAGCGCCACAGCAGAGCCCTGTAAACAGAAGATGAATAGCCAATAAAAACTAAAACTAAAAACAAAAACAATATTACTGAGTCAGTATTGACTCATAGCAACCCTGTGGTGGTGGTGTTTGTGTACTTTCAAGTAGATTCCCACTCATAGTGACCCTATATAGGGTTTACAAAACTAAATCTTTATGAAAACCAAATGTGTCATCTTCTGAGGAGCAGCTGGTGGATTTGTACCACTGATTACGCCAACAGGGCTCCTTATAGTAAGCTTGTATTGTTTCTGTTTTGTGCCTTCAAGTCAGTTCTGACTCATAGCAACCCTGTATAGAGTTTCTGAGGAGTGACTGGTGAGGTTTGAACTGACTACTTCGTCATTAGCAATCTATTGCTTATCCTACAATGCAACACAAGGACTTCTATAACAAAGCTATTGGAAAGAGTAAAACTACTAAAAAGGTTTTCAAAGCCTGTAAAGTTTTACAGAAGCAGACTGACACATCATTTTCTAGTGAAGGTGGTAGGTGGGTTCAAACTACTGACCTTTTTGTTAGCAGCTAAGTGATTTAGCCACTGTGACACCAGACACCTTTTGAGCAAATGTAACTTGGAAAACTAAGGTGTGCCTAACCCAAGCCACATTATTTTTAATTACTTCATTGCATTGGAAAGCAAGACAATGAATACGGAATATCAAAGAAGAATTGATGCCTTTTAATTATTGTGTTGACAAAGGATATAAAAATATTATGGACTTCCAGGACAATGGACAGATTGTCACAGAAGAAGTACAGCCAGAGTGATACTTCGAAGTGGGGGTTGTCAGATTTTACCTTACATACTTAGGACATGTTATTCGGAAGAAGAAGACACGGGAGGACATCATGTTTGGTAAAGTAGAGCGTCAACAAAAAAGACTCTCAATGAGATGTATGGCAATTGTGCCTGCAACAATGGGCTGAAATAGCAATGATTGTAAGGACTTGTTGTTGTTAAGTGCTGCTGAGTCCATTCCAATCCATAGCAACCCTGTATAGGGTTTCCAAGGAGCAGCTGGTCAGCTTGAACCACGGACCTTGCAGTTTAAACGACTTTGCCGTCTGACGTATTAGCCCACAGCGCCACACCAGGACTCTCATTGTAAGGACTAAGCAGTGTTTATTTTGTCTTACATAGGGATGTATAAGTAAGAATCCAGGCGATGGCATTTAACAATACAACAAAAATAGCATCTTTGAGATGTTCACACTTTCCACCGCTCTCTCCTTGTCTTATTCTGCCAACTTCATTTTATTTAACGTAAACTCTTGATATTTTCCTTACTTACAAGGACCCTCCCAGAACGATATCACAACGGTTTCTCATAGTCCATTCCAGGCAATAAATCCTGAGTCACAGAGTGATTGGATATTAAAATAACATTATCCAGCTTTTTATTGTACCTGTACATACATATATAAACACATATATACACACATATATACTCACATCTTGTTCTGTACTTGGTGACAAGTACACTTTTATGTTCTTTCAAGTATACATTTGCCAAGAACTGAATCACATGTAATTTAAAATTCTTTGTTCTTTCAGTAGGGTAAACATTTGTCCAGTTTGGACATTTTCTGACTTGCTCATGTATATTGATCTTCTAGCCAGGAGGGGAGATTGGAGAAGATAAACAATATATCACCTCAGTTGAGGCCTTCTCATAGTCTTCGAGTAAGAGGTTGTTGCTATCTTTTAACAAATAACAGAGATTCTAGTGCATCTACCTTTATATACTCATTCCAGATCTAATGCCTCCCTCGTCTTTTCTTTTCAGGTGTTGAATGTGGCATAGGGTAATTTTGTAGTTTGATAATTCAATCCTTTCTGAATTTCTGTGATTTATAATAATAGGGCTTATGCTTGATATCTAGCTGCCTCTGTTCTCTAGTCAGAAACAAAGATCTCTGAAAATTGCTAAGGAAGCATTCTGAATTTCACATTTAGAGTTAAATTGTTCATTAATAAATCTGAGCCTATCCTTTTCTCACATTAATTAATCATTGACATTTAGTAAGTCATTAAATTCCAGTGTTCCTGTAATTGCTAGCTCTCCTGTTTATCTCAAACACCTGAGACACTGAATCAATAGCACACATCCTGCCTCCTGTATGCCATTCCAGTTCATCACAAATGAGGCTTTTACAATTACATTGGTAGAGCATGCCAAGGACCACCAACTCCATAAACCATTAGTGATGGGCTCTAATTTTCATTCTCAGAAGTTACTTCCTTAGGCTACTCCTGGTATGAATTGTCCTTGATTAGTTTTCTTGAAGCGGAATCTAACATTTGGGATTTTTTTGAGTGATTTCTTGGAAACAAACTATCAGGTAAAGGAAAATTCATGAACCAATAATTATTGGGGGAAACTCTAAGGAATAATGTCATCTCAGCTGGAAAGTAACTTCACTCTGACCTCATGCAAAGGTTTTGAAGAATAAATTGAATTAAAATATTAAGATTACTTTGCAATAAGTCTTCTACTAACCTTTGAACTCTCACATAAGTTAGTCACTGGCCTAGGTTTTTCATCAACACTGAGTAATCATAGCACCACTCTTGAGGCTTCCCTTATAGTTCAGGGCAAGTATCTGGAGAAGAGGGAAGTTAAGATATATCTGTCATGGAAAACCTTACAACACCTTGGTGGGAAGGTGCATCATATGGCAAAGGAGATTATCAGTATATGGGTTCTAATGTCTTGTGATGAATTACTAAATTATAAGATCAACTTTTTTTGTGGGAAATATATATTTTTTTAATTATTTCAAGTCGATACATTAATTATCAGTGCTGCACAGTAAATATAATGGGTCAATTACACTCAAGAAATTTAAGAAAAAGGAAGTAAAGGGAAATTTTAGAAATTAATGGGAGCATAAAATTAAGCAGTACTGAAATTAGAGAGTGGGAGAGTATAATGATTTTTAGAGATTATTCATCATAACAGCAGTTACACTATTATTCTCATCAGTTGTTGGTGGTTATTAGAATGCTGCGAGTGTGCTCCTGGAAAATACATGTATCTCATGTTGTTAACCACTGTAGAGTCAGTTCCAACTCATCACAACCTGCTTACAGTTTCTGAGGAGTTGCTGGTGAACTTGAACTACTGACCTTGCAGTTCAAACTGACCTTGCAGTTCAGTGCATTACACAAAGAGCCTCACCAGGACTCCATATCTCATAATACACAAACATATACATTTTAAGCTTCAGTAGTATATTGTATGCTGGAGGTTTGTGAAAATGACTTCTAATGGAAAGCACTAAAATGATAAATATTCCTTTGACTTTTGGGGATTAAAATAAGTGAAATGGAAACTTTTTCCAAATGCAGAGATAGTCTTAGACCAATAACTTATGCATGAATTTCTAAGAGTCAAAATTAGTGCCTCAAAACTTCCATGTAAGATCAGAGTTCACAGTTCCACAAAGGTAATGAACTAACTAAAAAACATATTGAAGGAGGTAGTCACAAATGTCAGCTACATTGCTGCAGAGATAGTACATGATGAAAGAGGAAAATTCCATCATAGAACTCAACAAACTCTGATCAAATCAGTGGTCTATAGAATTACTGAATGAAATAAAATACTATTAATCCATAATATTGCTCAATGAGGTACACTAATTTACCACTAATGAATCCATGGGAAATCATATCTTTTGAGATTATATGACTTTAAATTGAACTTTCATGTCATTTATGTGTATCCTACCTATTTTCATTCAAAAATTGGTCTACTGACTTAAGGATTTAAGCATTGTTTAAGGTATTGGTGTTTTTAATGGGGAACTCTACCTGGAATTTTCACAGAAATCAAATTGACTGCATCTATGGAAAGAGACAGTGGAAGAGCTCCATATCAATGGTCAAAACAAGGGTTCAGGAAAACTGGGGAACAAGCCATTAATTGCTCATATGCAAGTTCAGGCTGAAACTGAAGAAAATTAAAACCACGTCCATGATAGCCAAAACATGACCTTGAACATATTCCACCTGAATTTAAAGATATCTCAAGATCAGGTTTCATGAATTGCACAATGAAGACCAAAGACCAAAGGAATTGTGGAATGACATTAAGAAGACCATAGAAGAAGAAAGCAAAATGTCATTAAGAAGACAAAAATAGAAGGAAAAGACCAAAATGGATGTCAGAAGAGACTCTGAAACTTTTTCTACAGTGTAGAGATATGAAAACAAGTGGAACAAATAAGGAGGGAAAAAGCTGAGCAGAAAATTACAAAGGACAGCTTGAGAAGACAAATAAAAATATTATAATGAAATGTGCAAAGACCTGGAGTTAGAAAACCAAAAGAGAACATGTTCACCATTTCTCAAGTTGAAATAACTGAAGAAAAAAAAAATCAAGTCTTACTTATAATATTGAAGGATTGTATGGGTAAAAGATTGAACGATGTAGAAAACATCAAAAGAAGATGGAAGGAATGCACAGAATCATTGTACCAAAACAAAATGGTCAATGTTCAAAAAAATTCAAGATGTGGGTAACATATGATCAAGAGCAATGATACTAAATGAAGAAGTCAAAAATGCATTGAAGGCATAGGCAAAGAACAAGGCACCAGGAATTGATGGGGTACAGGTTGAAATCTTTCAACAAACTAAGGCAGCACTGGAGCACTCACTCATTTATGCCGAGAAATTTGAAGGAGGTTGCCTGGCCAACTGACTGGAGGAGATCTGTATCTGTGGCCATTCCAAAGAGAGATGACTCAGTGGAATGCAGAAAACATTGGACAATAACATTGACATCACATGCAAGTAAAATTTTGGATAAAGATATTAAAAAATGACTACAACAGTACATTGATAGGACACTGCCAAAGGTTCAAGCCAGATTCAGAGAAGAGGGTAGAACTAGGGATATCATTGTTAACATCAGCTAGATCTTGCCTGAAAACAGAGAACACCAGAAAAATAAATAGCTTTGCTTCATTGACTATGCAAAGTCTTTTGTCTGTGGATCATGAGTAGCTATGAACCACATTGCAGAGAATGTGTATTCTGGCACACTTTGTTATGCTCAAGAGGAAGCTAGACATAGACTGAGAGTCAGTCACTTGAACAGAACAAAGGACACTGAATGGTTTAAAATCAGGAAATGTTTGCTCTGGCCCTGTATTCTTTCACCATACTTATTCAGTCTGTATGCTGAGCAAATCATCTGAGAAGATGAATTATATGAAGAAGAATCATTTGGCATCTGGTTTGGAAGAAGAATCATTAACAACCTATGATATGCAGATGATACAACCTTGCTTACTGAATGTGAAGAAGACTTAAAATATTTACTGGTGAAGATCAAAGACTACAGCCTTCTCTATGGATTTCACCTCAATGTAAAGAAAATAAAAGTCTTATCACTGGGCCAGTAAATATTATCAATATAAATGGAGAAAAGATTGAAGTTGTCAAAGACTTCATTTTGAACACTCATGGAAGCAAAAGTCAAGAAATCAAATGACTGTATTGCATTTGGTAAATCTGTTTAAAGATATCTTTTTGAGGACTAAGATGTGCTTCATCCAAACCATTGTATTTTCAATAGCTTCATATGCATGTGAAAGATGGATCATGAATAATGAAGACTGTAGAAGAATTGATGATTTTCAGTTATTTTGTTAGAGAAAAATATTAAAAAATACCCTGGACTTCCAGAAGAACAAACAAATCTATGTTGGAAAAAGTACAGCCAGAATGCTCTTTAGAAGCCATGAAGACAAAACTTCATGTCTCATACTTAGGACATATTAGCAGGAGGGACCAATTCCCAGAAAGGACATCATGTTTGGTAAAGTGAAGAGTGAGCGAAAAAGAGAAAAAGAGGAAGAGCCCTCAAAAGATGGATTTACCCATTGGCAGCAGCAATAGGCTCAAGTGTAGAAATAATTGTAAGATTGGCCCAGAACCAGGCATTGTTTCATACTGTTCTGTATAATGTCCCTATGAGTTGGTACTGACTTTAGAACACCTAACAACAACAATCTGGAAGTATATACGTGGAGAGGGATGAAAGAAAATAAATTGTGGTGGTAGCTATTGGGTTACATTATCTGGAGATTCTCTTTTCTTTCATTTTAATTTGCATTACAGTTTTATTACACAGTTGATGGAAGATAGAACTTAAGAAAGATAAGTGCCAACTAATCAGTAAGAATTTCAAATAAGCATTTGAAATTAAAAAATGAAGAATAAAAATGTCAAACTGTAAAATATTAACATAATGTTCATTCTGTCAAGGAATATAAAAATTCTGGACTCCCAATAAATACTGAATCCAATGGTGGTGGTGGTGGTGGTATATTATGGAGTTAGTTCTGACTCATAGCGACCCTGTATATGGTTTCTTTATAGGAGCAGAAAGCCTCATCTTTCTCCCATTGAACAGCTGGTAGTGTCAAACTGCTGACCTTGAGGTTAGCAGCCTGCCTCATAACCACTATGCTACCAGTTCAGTAATTTGTCCTTTTCATTGAGAAAAGGTCTATTGTGACAAGATTAGGTAAAGAAAATAATCTTTAAATTTAAGAATTTTAAATGAATGTCTACTTATTACCTGGCTATAATGAACTCAAAACATCAAAATGTAGCTTTTGATATACTTCTTTCGAAATACCACTTCATGAATCTAAGCATTACACTACACAGGAAAAACACAGATTAAAGGACATTTTACAAAATAGCTCACTTGTAATTCAGCTAAATGGCCGACCCATGCTTTTCAAAGATAACAAGTTTCTGAAAGACTATGACAGCCTTAGAAATGCTTCCAGATTATAGCTATCTAAAGAGACATGTTAACTAAATGCAGTGCATTAGCTAGAATGGATTGGATACTGAACCGCAGATTAAGAAAATAATAAAAACAAAACTAAAGTAAGCACTGTTAGAGTAATTGGTGAAATATGAATAAGGTCTATAGTTATATAATAACCTTTTGCTGTTGTGTGCTGTCAAATTGATTCCTACTCATAACAACCCTGTAGGATAGAATACATCTTCCCCACAGGGGTTTTCAGACTACAATCTAAAGGGGAGCAGTTTGCCAGGTCTTTTCTCCCACTGAGTTGTTAATGGGTTTAATTTTAGCAGCTGAGTGCTTAACCATTGAGCCCCTAGGGAGTATTAGATTAAACAATCCACCTAATTCTCACTTGTTAACATGGTTAATTGCAAAAGGTCAGATTCTTATGTAAAAATCAGCATCAGGAGATAATGGAGGATAAAAAACATCACATCACAAAATGGATAACTGCATCATTACTTAACTGACAATTTTCATCATTACATAACTGTCAAAATACATCATTACATAACTGTGATATTTCATCATTATGTAACTATCAACCTCTATTATTGTATAATGCTACATTTCATCATTATATAACTTGAAATTACCTCATTACAAAAATGTCAAATCATTGAGACTCATACCCCAGCCTAGCTGACACATCACCATCATATCCAGTGTTTCTTCCGTCTTTCATTTTTGGCATTCTTGACTGTCTAATGTACTTTGCTTATGCACAAAACAGTTGGATATTAGATTTTTCACTATGGTCATAAATGCAAAATATCATATAATGACATAGTCAATAAGTGAGGGACAGGTATACTATTGTATAAGTCAATTACTTGATTTTTATTATTTTCCTGTGAGTATATAAGAAAGGAGCTCTGGTAGCATAGTGGTTATGAATCGGGCTGCTTACCTCAGGGTCAGCAGTTCAAAACTACCAGCTGTTCAGCCTGAGAAAGATGAGACTTTCTGCTCCTGTAAAGATCTACAGCCTTGGAAACCCTGTACAGGGTCACTATGAGTCAGAACCGACTCCATGGCACATAACAACAACAACAACAATAAGGAGAATGTACTTGCTTGTAGTATATAAACACTGGATTATTTAGGAATTTATTCTCAAACAACTAAGAAATTCATAATACTCATATACATATATATACATATATGTGTATATATATGTATATATACATACCTTTAAGGTATATCAGAATTGATCTAAATCTAATGATATTTTATGTTGTTGTTGTTAAGTGCTATCAAGTTGACTCTGACTCATAGTGACCCTATATAGAATTTCTGATAAGGAGTATAGGTTAATCAGCACAGTGTTTATCCTACTATGCCACATCAGGACTTCTGCAATTGTATAATGGTCTATAAATAGTGTAATGCATACTGTCTAATATGTAATAGGTTTAGGAAACTTTTCATTTATGTACAACTCTTTTATACCAGTGCATAATATGTTTGTTGTTGTTATAAAGTGCTGTCAAGTCAATTCTGGCTCATAGGGATCCTGTAGAGGGTGTTTTGAGGAGTGGCTGGAGAGC
Organism: Chrysochloris asiatica; assembly: GCF_000296735.1. Taxonomy (NCBI): domain Eukaryota; kingdom Metazoa; phylum Chordata; class Mammalia; order Afrosoricida; family Chrysochloridae; genus Chrysochloris; species Chrysochloris asiatica. The sequence continues at coordinate 14,245,818 of NW_006408586.1, forward strand.
CTGAATTGCTGATCTTGGTTCAAACTGACCTTGTAATCCAGTGCATTATCCCACAGCGCCAGATGAGGAATCCATAACATTATGAAAACTGAATAGTGATATGCAGAAGGAAAATCTTCATCAATATCACTAATATACTCACAAGTGAAACAATCATTTCACTGGTATTTTTTTTTAGAGGAATGAAATAGAAAATATCTATAACTATTTAAGCTGATGTTCAAATGCGTACATTTATGTAATCAGAGCTGCAGGTGCAGTTATGTTTGTGGGGGTTAAATTTTTCTGCACTCTCCCATAATTAACTAGTAGTCATTTAATATGATTGGGGAATTTAGGCCTAGTTTTTAACTAACATCAATTTAGATAATTATATTGTACACTTTTTGGTTATGATAGGGTGAATCATCCATTTCATCTTCATTGCTATTCTTAAAATGTTTGATTTTTGTCACTTTGTACTGTACAGATGTTTCTTCTTAGTTTCAGTTCAGTGGTGAATGAAGTGATTTAAGCAGTCCATCAAACATTGTGTTTCTGTCATAGAGAGAAATTGCTATACAGCAAATTCATGAATTTCAGTTCTAAAACTTTAATATTTACAAACCATTCCAGAACTCTGGGGGGTGGGCAGGAAATCACATTGCTTTTTTAAATATGTATTTTACTTTAATACTACTGTCCTGAAATTTTGTGCAATATATCAATGTAATTCAAACTTCTATTTTACTGAGTTTTCATGATACAATATTTAACTTTTGCAGTTATTATACTCTCAGGGTATATGACCAAATACTGATAAAATTTAAAGTATTTCAATCAAATCTGATCATTAAAAATAGTTTCCATGATGCAGTCGGGGGAAGTTGGGTATGGAGGGCGAGGTGGAGGAAGAGGGATATAGCAAACCTATAGGATCTGGAAATGTATACTAATACCTAGTTCAGGCCTTTGATATGATACAATCTTACCAATTTTCCCTCTCTGGTTTTAGTGAAAATTATTTGTATTTTCCTGCTCCATCATGTTTCTTTCTACACATGTTTTGATTTTCATAGTTTTAATGTATATGCACATACAATCATGCCATCAAATTGTTCAAATTCATAGTGACACTGTGTTTCTATAAGGTACCCTGAAGTTGGTTCTGACCCATAACAACCCTATGTACAACAAAGCAAATTACTACCCCTTCCTGCAGCCATAATCACAGTCATGGCTGTTTGAGCCCATTGTTACAGCCACTGTGTTATTCCATATAGTTTAGGATGGTCCTCTTTTTTGCTTATCGTCTACTTTAACAAGCTATATGATATCTTTCTACAGGGATTGGTTCTTCCTGATAACATGTACAATTAACATGAGATGAAGTCTCAACCATCTTCACTTTTAAGAAACATTCTAGCTATACTTCTTCCTAAACAGATTGCTCATTCTCTGGCAGTCCATGACATATTCAACAGCCTTCAATAGCTCCATTATTAAAATGCACCATTTTTTTTTTCAACCATTCTTATCAATTGCCCAGTTTTCATGCATATGATACAATAAAAACTACCATGTATTGAATTGTTGTTACATGGTTAAGTGTCCTCAAGTCAGTTCCAACTCATAGCCACCCTGTGTGAGGTTTCCAAGGAGTGGCTACTGAGTATAAATTGATAACCTTATGGTTCAAAGCTACCTTGCGGTCCAGTAATTTATCCCAGGGTGCCACACCAGTACTCCATGCCTGGAATTAGACATGAAGAATAAAGTATACCTATGTTTGGTATTAGGCATACTTTACTCTTCCATATGACATCTTTACTTTTTACCACTTTATAGAGATATTTTACAGCATATTTTTCCTATCAGTACATCTTTTGATTTCTTGACTATTGCTTGCTTGAAAGTTGCTTGTACAGCCAAGTTAAATGAAATCCTACAGAACTTCAATATTTTTTCTATTTATCATGACTTTGCTTATTGGTCCAGTTGTGAATATTTATCTTTTATTTGTGTTGAGATATAATCCATACTGAAGACTGTAATCCTTGATATTCCCAGTAAGGAAGTCTGCTTTTCTTGCAACGTTCAAGATGTATTTTCTACATATCACAATTAGCTAATGGGTCTTCCTCCAAACCTGATATTATATTGTTCTACATATAATCCAGCTTCTCAGATTATTTGCTCAGCATACCGACTGAATAAATTTGATGAAAATATAACACAACACAACAGTTGTTCCACATGAGCACAGTTAAGGATTCTGGGCTTCCCATTCATCACAATATTATCTATCATTTGTTATGATCCACATTGTAAAATGCCTCTGTATAGTTAGTAAAACACAGCTAAACATCTTTCTAGTATTTTCTGCTTTCATCCAATAGCCATCTGATCTCAACAATGCTACCCCTCTTCTAAATTCAATTTGAATATCTGGCTATTCCCAGTGGATATAGCTGGTGCATTCATTTTCTAATTATCTCCAGGAAAATTTTGCTGCTTTTGATATTAATGATATACTTTGTTAAGTTCTACATTATGTTGGATCACCTTTCTTTGAAATGGGGACACATGTTAATCTCTTTCAATTGTTTGGACAGGTACTTGTTTTCCAAATTTCTTGGCAGACAATTGAGTGTTTCCCATGCTGTATCAGTCTGCTGAATCATTTCACTTGGCATTACACAATTTCCTGAAGCCCTGTTTTTTGCCAATGCCATAAATGCAGCTTGGACTTTTTCCTTTAATACCAATCAGATATTGATCATATGCTGTCTCATGAAATGGAAGAGTGTTGACAAACTTTTCTGTACAGGAACTCTGTTTATTCATTAGACCAAGGACTTCTGTATGATCAGCACTGGACTGTAACCAGAGATCAGCAGTTCAAACCCACCAGCTACTCCTTGGAAACCCTATACAGGGTCGCTATGATTTGGAAGAGAATCTATGGCACTTAACATCAACAATAGGACAGAGCCCTGGTGTGGTGCTGTAGGGTAAGCACTGGCTGATAACTGTAAGGATGGTAGTTCAATTCAACAAGTCACTATCAGCAATCCTGTACAGGGTCACTATACATTGGAACTGCCTTGATGACACACAACAACAATAACATAGGACAGAGTAGAACTAGCCCATACAGTTTCCAAGATTTTAATATTTATAGAAGCCATATGCCACATCTTTCTCCTGGGGAGAGGCTTGTGGGATCCAACTGCTGATCTTTTGTGTAATAGCAAAGTATTTAACCCCTGAGCCACTAGGGCTTTCTGCAGAAAGAGAATTAAAAAAGGTGTTGCTACCAGAGTTCATGCATGGGTTTATTACATGCATGGGTTTATTAGAAACAAAAAAGATTTGATCATGTCTCTCTGGTCAGTAGATGACTGCAGAAAATTTATCTTGTCTTAGTCTCATTAGGGTACCTTCTAGGGGGCAGGAGGGAGGGGCATTCAACCAAAATAGTGCCTTCCAAAGGGATCTGCTGGGGCAGTTATATTCAAGACAGACATGCCAGCTCAGATACTTATATTTACTGTTATTTGAGATCCTATAGAGGTAATCTTGATAAATTTTCTCAAAGGTCACAGGATAATCCTCGAATTTATTACAAAGTTTTCAGAAATGTGAAAACCCAGTTGGTAAGAAAAAGGAGCTCTGGTAGCGTAGTAGTTACGAATTGGGCTGCGAACCTTAAGGTCAGCGGTTTGAAACTACCAGCCACTCCGCGGGAGAAAGATGAGGCTTTCTACTCCTGTAAAGATTTACACCCTCGGAAACCCTGTACAGGGTCGCTATGGGTCGGAACCGACTCAACAGCACTTAACAACAACAACAACAACAAAGAAAAATGTTAGGAAAATTACACCATGGTGTTTTTGTTTGTTTGTTTTTTTCCCCAAAACATAGTAATGAATCTTCTCATTCTTCAAGGGTAGCAAGGACAGGTCTAAGAGAATTTTTTTGGAAAACCATTCCCTTGATCTTGCCTCTTGAGCCTTATTTTGTTCCTAATATTGAGAGAGTATTTATTTACAAAAACCAAAAACAAAACCAAAAAACCCCCCACAAAATTAGTCCCTTAAGAATGCCTAAACTGCATTTTGATATGATATAAACTGAAGATAACAAAATAATTCAGAAAAGCATAAAGAAATTAAAGCAACTCCTTCAGAGGTTCCAAGAAACAATAACTTTACCTTCTGATCTTTTGTTTAATAAAGGTTTCCATGATTTTACAGCAATAATTTTGATTCATTATTATATTATGCAAGATACACCATAATCTGTAATTTGATAAGCATGTTACACATGTCTTCAAAAATAACTTTATGTTTTTAATCATTTATTAAATTATTTCTCACGTGGGTGACCATTTCAGATACAACATAGGCTTGTGACAGAAATTTTTACTTCTGCAAATTGTTCTAAATTTCAAAGAATAAAGTTATGTAGTTTGCAAGCAAATTACAGTGCTGATAAAAAGTTTCAGATGCAGTTTCTGGAAAAAAATTAATATTAATCTAACATTTATGGATTACTACAGGACAATCATCATTCTAGAAATCTCATATATTGCTTAATATTTTTAAATAATGGATTTATTATTTTTCATATGCAATATGAATGATGCGATAACTAATATTAATGCACAAAGTAGCTGCAACAATAGACTTAAATACAGTAGTAATTGTAACAATGGTTCAGGCTGTGCAATATTTTATTCTATTGGATATTGGATAGGGTCACAATGAGTCAGAGCTGATTCAATAACAGCTAATAACAAAAACAATATGAATTTAATCTGACTGTTGATGTTGTCAGGTGCTGTCCAGTTGGTTCCTACTCTTAGTGACCTCTGTGTTACAGAACAAAGCATTGTGCAGTCCTGAGCCATTCTCACAATTTTTGTTGTGAATGAGCTAATTGTTGCTACTACTGTGTCAGTCCATCTTTGGGGGGATCTTCCTCTTATTTGTTAACCATTCACTTTACCAATAATGTTTTCTTTCTCCAGGAACTGATCCTTACTGACAATAGGTCCAAAGTATAATAGTCAAACTCTCATTATCATCACTTCCACAGGGCATTCTCATTGTACTTCTTCAAATATAGATTTGTTTCTTTCTTTGGAAGTTCATGGTATGTTCAATATTCTTCTCCAATATAAGAATTCAAATACATCAATTCTCTACATTCCTCATTCGTTGTCCAAATTTCATATGCATGCATTGAGGCAGGCATACCTTTAATCTAAAAGTGTTCTCTTTGCTGTTTTTAAACACATTAAAGAGGTTTTCTGCAGCAGATTTGCTTAAGGCCATTTGATTTATTTACTGTTGCTTCATTGTGTATCCAAGCAAAATGAAGTATGTGACAAATTCAATCATTTCTCCATTTATCATGATGCTTATTGGACTAGTTGTGAAAAGTTTTGTTTTCTTTACATTGAGGGGTAATTCATATTGAAGACTATAATCTTTGATCTTCATCAGTAAGTACCTCAAATTCTCTTCACCTCTAGCAATCAAGGTTGTGTTATCTGCATATTGAAATTTGCTTACAGGTCTTCTTCCAATCTTTATGCCAACTTTTTCTTCATATAATCCATCTTGTGGGATAATTTGTTCAGCATAAGGATTGAATAAATATGGTAAAATGACACAACCCTGCCACACAAATTTCCTGAAATTAAACTATTGAGCATCCCCTTGTTCTTTTCAAAAAGATTGCCTCTTGCTCTATGTACAAAGAGCAAGTAAATTATTCCTTATGAACACAATCATGTGTTCTGTAATATGCATTGTTTGCAATGGTATTCATAGTTTGCTGCAACCCAGAGAATCAAATGCCTTGGCATAGTCAATAAAGCACAAGTAA
>NW_006408586.1:14261322-14262703 GCF_000296735.1 Chrysochloris asiatica
AAAATTATCTATGATATTTTTATCTTGAAAAGTTCATTTTCTGTATAACCCATTTCTGATCATCTTAGTTATCATTTCTGTTGGAAATTATGTTCTCTTTTGCAAGTTATAGCATTTATTTGAATTGATTTTTAGAACTCGACTGAAGAACATTTTCAAGTTAATCATCTACCATTATGTAAATGGTTATCAGAAAAAATGAATGGATTATTTTTATTAATGACTTGACAGAAAACTTAAAAATGTATGTCCTATGAAGCCTAGGTAATGATGTTTACTGCTTTTTTATTTCAGGTATGGTGCTGTGGGACAAAACAAGTTTGGTTTGAACCACAAGGTAAGTGGTTCAAACCCACAAACCACTCCTTGTAAACCCTAGACAGGGTCACTATGGGGTGTAACTGACTCAACAGCACTTACAACAACAACAATAGTTTAATGAATTTTACCCTTTAAAAAAGCAAAATATTGCTGTCAAGTTGATTTTGACGCATAATTTAGTACAATTTAAAGCTGAACTTTACACATATATCTGTAGCAGAACGAGTCTCCTATTATAATCAATAGTTTTAAAAAGTCTGTATTGCAAGAACATTATTTCTTGGTATGTTTAGCAATTTTCTTTTTTAGTCAACTCTTAATTGGTGGTCTTTCTCAAACATAGTTATTTCTGTAAAAACTGATACTAAATTAACACTGTAGTAACAATTTCTTTTGAAGGATCAGCATGAGGCTGCTCCCTACAAGGTAATAGTTGAAAAAAAAAAAAAAATACCCAAACTGTTCGACTTTGGTGCTATCCCTCTCCATAATCCTTGATATTAACCACTAATTCTTCCTTTGGTATGCTCCCACATGTCAGATATTTGCTGCAATGTTTATCAGAACTCCAAAGTCATAAATATAATGGTTGAGATTCTGGCAAGTCCCAATTCTGCATAGTTCAGACTTTAGTCTGGAGGATTCTTCTCACTCATGCAAAATCAATGTATTGCCTCAGAAGACTGTGGAAACGAAGAGAATAGGTAAGGTCACTGGTTCAAGTCCCAGGAAGCACATATCAGAGAGAGGCAAACTTGATTTTTAAAGCAAGGAGACACAGAGTTCACTTACATCACCAACGTGGCTCATTTTAGAACCAGAGAGATGGCAAAATTGACCAAGGACCTTGGGATATTTCTAGGTTTCTACAATCACAATTAACCCTGCTATTAGCATCTCCCCCCACTTTCTCTGATTCATGAAAAAAAACAATTTAGTAGGAATTTCAAATGTGTGGCTAAAAGAGACAAAATATTCACGGCACTGCTGACATATATGTTGTTGTTATTAAGTGCCGTGGAGTCGGTTCCGACTCATAGTGACCCTGTACAGGGTTTCC
>NW_006408586.1:14262803-14274869 GCF_000296735.1 Chrysochloris asiatica
CAGTCTCTTTATTAGATTGCCTGGATGTATCACATTCTGATTTAATCATTGTTCAATAATAAAATGTTTCTTTTCTTCTAAAAAATGATATAATAAATAACATAATTATAATATGGGAGCACAGTGCCTCTGTAGAATATGCACTGGAGTGAGAATCTCAATATCAGTGGTTTGATTGTAACTATGGCAATATAATGATGTACAATAGGATGAATGTAAAGCTAATGTTCTCCCATGTAAACTATCACATAATCCACAATAAAACAGTTAAAACAAAGCATTGGTTTGTGGGTGCAATGGGTTGGTTTTTTGTGTTGTAGATAGTGACTGTGACAAGATTTGCCATCAAGAAAATTGTCCTTACTTATCCCCAGAGTGTCAAACATGCTCTATGTAAAATCAAAATTATTAGAAGACTAGACCATGATAACATTGTGAAAGTGTTTGAAATTTTTGGTACCAGAGGAAGCCAAACTGAACAGTGTTTACATTGCTCAGGAGTACATGGAGACAGACTTGGCTAATGTACTGGACCAAGGTCCTTTACTGGAAGAGCATGCCAGGCATCTCATGTATCCGCTGCTGTGTGGACTCACATATATCCACTCTGAAACATGCTGCACAAAGATCTCAAACCAGCTAATCTTTTCATTAATACTGAAGACTTGGTGCTGAAGATAGGTGACTTTGGTCTTGCATGGATCACGGATCCCCGTTATTTCCACAAAGGTCATCTTTCTGAAGGATTGGTTACTAAATGGTACAGACCTCCACGTCTTTTACTTTCTTCACCTAAGAACTATACCAAAGCCATTGACATGTGAGCTGCAGGCTGCATCTTTGCTGACTGGTAAAACTCTCTTTGCAGGTGCACATGAACTTGAACAGATGCAACTGATTTTGGAATCTATTCCTGCTGTACACGAGGAAGGTCATCAGGAGCTTCTCGGTGTAATTACAGTTTACATTAGAAATGACATGACTGAGCCACACAAACCTTTAATTCAGCTGCTTCCAAGAATTAGTGAAGAAGCACTGGATTTCCTGGAACAAATTTTGACATTTAACCCCATGGATCAGTTGACAGTAGAAGAAGCACTCTCCCATCCTTACATGAGCATATATTCTTTTCCAACAGATAAACCATCTTTCATATTGAAGATGAAGTTGATGATATTTTGTTTATGGATGAAACCCATAGTCACATTTATAACTGGGAAAGGTACCATGATTGTCAATTTTCAGAACGTGATTGGCTTAATCATAACAACTTTTATATTGATGAAGTTCAGCTTGATCCAAGAGCTCTGTCTGATGTCACTGACGAAGAAGAAGTACAAGTCGATCCTTTAGAATATTTGGATGGAGATGGTGAAAAGTATCTGGAGGATTCTGCTTTTGATACCAATTACTCTATTTCTATTAAGCCTTGTTGACAGTACCCAGTTCAAAACAAAAACAAATATTGTGATCTGGAATGTAGCCTATTTGTAACTACAAAACGAGGTCATCATCATATTTAGATAACTTAGTTTGGAGAGAAAGAGTGAAGTTAACCATTACTATGAGCCTAAGCATAAGGAGTCCTGGTGTGGAGCTGTGGGCTAACGTGTCAGACTACAAAGTAATTTGAACTGCAAGGAGGTGATTCAAGCTCACCAGCTGCTCCTTGGAAACCCTATACAGTGTTGCTGTGGATCAGAATCGACTCGACAGCACTTAACAACAAGAAGCTTATCATAGACCTGTTCACTTGGAAAGAGCAAAGCAAAGAAAAATCTGGTAAGAGAGGCAAGTCAAAATGTGAGAGGAATGGATTGGTTGAAGACCAGAGAGCACTAGAGGAAGCATCACAGCTATTGGCTGAAAGGAAAGTGAGAAGAATCAAATATTTGACTTGGATTCCTTGATAGCAGGCACTATTCAACTGGTGTGGCACTGTGAACTACTGCATCAGACAGCAAAGTCGTTTGAACTGCAAAGTCAGTAGTTCAAGCTCACCAGAGGCACCTTGGAAACCCTATACAGGGTCTCTATGTGTCAAAATCGACTTGACAGCACTTAACAACAACAATCCAACTTAGTTCACAGCATGAGGCCACTGATGTTGTTGATAAATTATTTGAATAGCTTTGTGTCACAACTAGAATTGAAAAGTTTGGTACCAAAATCAGTAAGCTGAGAAAAACAAACAAACAAACAAACAAAGGAATGGCAAATTTGGCACAATTAGAAGCCTTGTACAAATTGTCTTGGGATAGCCAGTTTATGAGGGGAGGGGAGGACTGTTTTCTCATAAACCAGTTTTGTTGTGAAGTCAGGAAGAATGAACAAGTTGAAAAGGAAAACACTTACACCAGTTACTTGGACAAATTCTTTAGCAGGAAAGAAGAGACTGAAATGCTAGAAACTGAGCCAGTAGAGGACAGAAGTTTGGAGAGAGAGGGAATGAGAAAGGATTTCTGAACAATGGTGGAGAGTTCCTCTTTAACAAGCAGCTTAAATCCATAGGCATACCACAGTTCCATAGTCAAGTTGGGTCACAAGTTAAGTCAATACAGGCCACATCAACATGTTCTACTATGAAATCTTCCCCTCAGATTCCTCATAAAACATGCAGCAGCATTCTGAAACATCTGAACTAAAACACTTAGCAGACATTTCTCTTTGTATTCTTCATGAAATGTGTTTTGTCTTTTTTCTTACTAGTGTTTTAAGTCTTTTTTTTTTTTTTACTTGAATCAGGGTATAATTTTGGTAAGGATTTCATTAGTTCTTGGTTTTTAAAATACAGACTTATTTTCTACATGTGAGGTCGTTATCATTCTAACTAGCATGTCATTTGCACACAAAAATAAAGTAAAGCAAAATAATGCAATGCAGATGGATACAAAAGAAATTCACTAAGACAAGTAAAAATATTCTTTCATAGAACAATTATCTGTTTTACAGGAAACAACAAAAAAAAAAATCTTGCCTTGAAATCTACAAATTAAGACTGTACATACCTGCTTGAAAATATCCATTTTTTCCTAAAACATTTTCCATTCATGAGTATTTTCAAATTTTTCATACTGTACACATTTTTAAAACACATGATACCAGCAGCAACTTAAAATGAATGCCGAATTTAGTACACATATGTTATCTACCTCAAGGTAACAAAAGTATGTGTCAGTACATCTACCATCCATATTGCTTCACAATATGCTCTTCTATCTAGTCAGCATTTATTGTAGTAAACTATGCTTAAAATTAATTCACTGTTTATAAGTGTTCTGGTATATAGTCTTTATAGTGAAGTGTTAATACATCACATTTACTTTAGCAAATCAGTATATTTTCTGTATTTAATTATAGAAATTTAATTTAGTTTTTGAAATTTATTTGCAAGCACACCTTTTCTATTCAACACTGTGGTTTGTGGCCTACCTAGCTGAATGCATGTCAGCTTATCTAAGTCTGTCCGTGTACTTAATTTATTTACGTGTTCATTAAGTCAAATGTTCACTGTGTAGAGGAATCTGTATTTTGTAGGTGCTTGATCTATCTACAAAAAAAAATTAGGAATTATTTTATTATAAAATACTCCTAGAAGTCTTAATTGTGTTAATTAGGAAAAAAAGAAAAACAAAAAAACTGCAATGCTAGACTTGTGTGCATGGAAGTAGTAAAGGTACATCATCATTGTAGTTTGAAAGTCGTACATAAGACATATTTTGTTCTTACCGTATGTTTTTACTGAATGATCCATTCCCCATCCCAAGGCAAGCATGAATAAAATTAGGTTAAATGTAGCATGTGGTATTGCAGTCTCTTAGAATTTTGTTTCATCTATTTTATTTCATTGAATACTGTCTGTATCTTTTGTTATCCTGTTTGAAGAAAAAGTACAAAATGAAACATGGCCAGCAAATATGACTCCTGTTTAAAAAAGAGAGAGAGAGTAAGAGAGAGAGAGATGGGGATGAGATTCTTATGATTCAATAGTGAGTAGTTAATTTTTATCATGACTAATTGTGATTGTCACAACTGTAAAGGTAGACGTTTTATAACAAAAACAGGGGAGTAGTTAATCTGATAGTCCAGAAATAGAGGACTCTAGGACCATCAAGAGAAAAGAGCACAGCAGAATGCAGGAACTTATCCAGAGAAGCATCAGCACCAGAGATGGAAACAGAGATGAGGACATGGAAAGAGGGAACAGCTGAGGACTCTGGACTCATGGAAAGAGAGGGATTGTGTGCTAGTGGCCAGGAGGCACTCTTGCAGAATGTGCCCTTTGTTTGTTTAAATTATTATATATTCCTGAGTGTTTCTGTGTGCATCCTGCACCCCCCCAAAAAAAAAGACGAAAACAAGAATATGCAAAACTGAAAAAAAAAAAAAAAAAGTGGATTCATAGGTTCTTGGGCTGGGAGAATAGGGGGAAGGAAGAATGGAGTGACTATTAAAATGTATGAGTTTCTTATGGAGATGATGAAAACGTGAAAATGATTGTGATGTTTGCACAACTCTGGATACACTGCAAACCATTGAATTGAGCACTTTGATTAGGTGAATTACATAGTATGTACATTATAGCTCAATAAATCTAACCACTCATCTTTCAAAAAAATTAAATAATAAGGAAATATGAAAGCTTGTTGAGGGATGGCCAAAATGTATTGAACAGTAAGAAGATTATATATAAAAAAGTATTTGTCTTTTTAAAATGTTGATTAAAATAATTTCTAATGGCAGAGAGTGCATCATTTTGACTCTTCCTAGTAGTTTGAGTTGCTGGTTTATTCATAATTAACCAAGAGTGAATGTTGATTATGATAAAGTCCTTGTTCCTGATCTATTGAGATCATCATATGGTCTTTCATCTCTAAAATAAGCTAATATTACCAGAGTATTTAGTTTCAAATTATTTTTTTCCAGCAGTAGATTTTACTTTTATTTTTATTTCATAAAAGCCCAAAACAAGAAAGTTAGCATTAGTTTTATGTAGTTAAGTGCTGTTTCAACCCATAGCAAACCCGTATAGTGTTTCCAAAGAGCAATAGGTAGGTTTGAACTACCAACTTTGTGGTTAGTAGTCTGGTTCCTATCAGACCAAAATAAGTACGTTGTTGTTTAGAGCTGTCAAGTCTGTTCCAACTCATAGTGACACTGTATATAGGGTATCTGAGTACAGGTGAATTTGAACAGTCGACATTTCAGTGCAAAGTGACATTATTATTGAATGTTTATCCTAAAGTACCACACCTGGACTCCAAAACAAGTATAACTATCTCAAAATTAATTTGAATTCTATAAAAATGAAAATCTCCACACAATATTCTAAAGACCTCCTAATAATACTCCAAAACTTACCATATAAATAATGTGGAAAGAGATTGTTAAGAAAAACATTTCTAAGACAACAAAAACAACCTAAAAATTTACTTCTAATTGTAAAACGAAAACACTAGTGTGTGAAAACAAGTGACTAAAAATTTCATCTGAAGAATAACTTATCATTATAATTATTATTTGTCACATCAAAACTAATTATAAATAATAATCCTTTTCTGGTTTTCATATACTGAATTCCAAATCTTTTTTGTGCTTCACTAAAACAGACTTGATTGACAGGATGCTAGTGGTTGCTAAATACTTGGCTGAGTTTATAAAGTTTCCTTTTCCTCTTTCCTTCATTGACAGTGCTGTTTATTTACCATAATAGTTTGATGTGGGACTAGCCAAACACAAGAAAATATTCATGATTTTTCTGTGAGGAAAATAAGACGGCAGTTCCCGTATTGTTTGAATCATCTTTTCTTTATTGTAAAATATTAGAACAGACTCACCTAATATCCTCCATTTTTTAAATTCATGTATTTATTTGTTTATATATTCATTTTTATACTGTTACTAACATTTTCTCCATTAAATAGACACAGTTAGATATCAGTGTCTTCTGACTGAGGTAGTTGACAAGAAAAAAAAAATTAAATAAACTAATGTTTCTTATTGTCCCTGATTTTGGTCAAATATAGAAGTAATATTCAGTTTCAAAAATGCTGAATATAGATTTATTAAAGTAATAAACCCCATCTTTCTGTCATTTTGTCATAATGAGGTAGTTAGCCAGATACAGGGATGCTGGAAGACATGCCAGTTGTGTTTCAAATAATAGCCAGGCCATCCATGGTGAACACATTCTACCAGAACTTCCAGACTGAGAAGATGGAAGAGGAAGCCCACTTTTGAGGGATTAGTCCCTGAAAACTTAATGAATAGCTGAGAAATATTGTGTGGTATACTGCCATATGATCAATTCCTAAAGTTGCAAAGACTAACCTTTCAGAACATTTAATTATGCTCTTGCAGTACCTTTACATAGACCAGGAGACAGTCATACTAATGGAACAGAAGATACTCAGTGACTTAAAATCAAGTTTGTATCTTTTAACCATACTTATTTGTGTTGAACAAATGATCTGAGAAGCTGGGCTATGTGAAGAAAGATATGGCATCAAGATGGGAGGGAGACTAATTAACAACCTGTAATATGCACATGTTAATGTGTCAGACTGAAAAGTCTTTGAACTGCAACGTCGGCGGTTCAAGCTCACCAGCTACTCCTTGGAAAACCTATACAGGTTCACTATGGGTTGGAATCAACTCAACATCACTTAACAACAACAACAAATATGCACATGATACAACTTTGCTTGCTGATACTGAAGAGCACATAAAACATTTGCTGAGGAAGATCAAAGAATACAGCCTTCAGTGTGGATTACAACTCAATGTAAAGAAAATGAAAATCCTGACAACTGGACCAATAAATATTATGATAAAGGGAACAAATAACTGAACTTGTCAAGACTTTCAATTTTCTTGGAGTCACAATCAATGGTCATGGAAGCAATAGTCAAGAAATCAAAAGATGTGTTTCATTGGACAAATCTGTTGAAAAAGATCTCTTTACTGTGTTAAACAGCACAAATGTCAGTTAGAGGACCTAAGTTCATCTTCATTTAAATGCTGTACAATGAATAAGAAAGACCAAATAATTGATGCATTGAATTGGAGTGTTGGTAAAGAATATTAAAAATATCAGGAACCATCAGAAGAATAAATAAATCTGACTTGGAGCAAGTACAGGCAGAATGTTCCTGAGAAACAGGAATAGCAAGATTTCATCTCATGTACTTAACAGAACAGATAAGTTCCTTAAAAATGATATCATGCTTTGTAAAGTAGAGGGTTATCTAAAAAGAGAAAGTGTTCCACCTAGGTGGATTGACACATTGGCTGCAGCAATGGGCTCACATAACAAGGATTATGAGGATGACATATGACTAAGTAGTGTTTTATTCTGTTGTGCCTAGGATAGTTGTGAGTTGTAACTGACTTGATGGCATCTAACAACAACAACAAAGTAGTAATAATTGTGCAGAAGATTAAAAGAACAGTTCAGTGTATTCAGCATTACTTGCAATGTTTTTCACTTTGTTTTTGGTAGAGATATTAGTAGCAGATAACAGGACCTGACAGATAATGAGAAACAAGGCTATATAGCCATCCAGGTGGAATCTGTTCAGTCTCTGGCTCACAGTAGGCTGAAGCCTGGCATCTCTAAAGATAACCAAGCATGTGTTTTGCAAATGGTTGGCAAAGGAAAGCAACCAGGACTAAACCTGGCAATCCCTAATTTGAAAGTGGCATATGCTGGTGTTCTTTAGCCAGTTCACATATGACAGATGTCTTTCAACCAAGTCAGGCGAACACAACATGAAAATCACAATTTCTGCTTCTACTAGATTTTGAACTGTACTCTCAAAAAGAAAGTCATTTTTATAAATAAATTATTTAGCTACTCTTTCTCTGGGATCTATTCTTTTATTTATTTGTTTTTCATTCATGTATATTGTTGTTGATTTTTGTTAATGTCTCAAAACACTATTTTTGTGATGGAATTCCTTCATGCAAATTTTCAAATTATATTTATCATGTAAGTTTCAATATTTATAGTGATTACATTTAAATAGATTCTATTTTCCTTCCTTCATTATGATAGGAATGATGTTTATTCAGACAGGAGTCACACAGTAAATAAAACAGACCAAACCTTTGTCTTGGCAAAACTTAAAACTAGCTTTACAGATAACAATATCATTGAAAACAGTGCTATGTATTCTATAGCAGGAAATTTATAGATACCGCGCAGGTACATAAGAGGAGCACTCACTTAATATATAGTGAAGTTTCCTGACAAACATATGACTTTTTAAATCGAAAGATGTTTTATATTTTGATTAAAATCCAGAGTTCAATTTCATACTACTTGAGTTCAAATTCTATTTCTACCATTTACTATCTAAATTAGTATAATTACTATCAGTTTATAAGGTAAACTGATAAATTTAATTAATCCCTCCATAATTTTGTTGTTGTTGTGAGGTGTTATTGAGTGACCCTATGCACAACAGAATGAAACAATGCCTGATTTTGCACCATCCTCACAAGTGTTACCTTTTGACCCTGTGATAATTCATCTGCTTGGGTGTCTTCCTCTTTTTCTCTGATGCTTTACTTTACCAAGCATGATGTCCTTCTCCAGAGACTGGCACCTTCTGGTAACATGTCCAAAGTATGAGAGATGGAAGCTTGCCATCCACGCTGCTTTTAGTCTACTCAGCTGAAAATAAGAATATTAACGGTACATAGCTCATAGGATTATCATGTGGCTTAAATAAGTATGTAGAGAGGACTTAGGGTTGTTGGGTAGATAATAATAAATAAATAGTAATAAAATTATTATTATTTATTCCAAGAAAATCACTCTAATTTTACTATCTAAAAATGTATCAAAGATGTATGGCTGACACAAGAAAATTATTAGAAGTCATTCTACATTCTTCTAGTAGTCTAAGTAATGGGTGATGTTCAAAAGAAAATGAATGGAAGTAGATGGATTTGACGACATACTGAATAGAGTGAACAAAACTGGATAAGAAGTTGATGTAAACGGTATAATTATTGATGGCAAATTACTAATGACATTTGAAAAAGTTACAAGTGTCAATCAGTGACATTGTCAAACATTTATAATGCACAGTAATTTATGTTAACTAGATGAAAACCTGTAGTAAAACAAATATAACTAGGTCTAGGAAGTTACATGATTAGAAACATCACTTCATGCTGCTAAATTATCAAATTTCAGAAAATTGCAAAAAGCCAAGTAATGGAAATATGTGGGGAAGAGAAAACTTTGTGTTCTATGATTCAGAATTCCAAAATAATTTGATTGAGTCAAAATCAGACTGCAGAATACTGGATATACAGGTTTTTTTTTTAATCATTCAGAAACAGGCTAATGAAGGATTTACATGGGCATAATTATAGCATTCATTACTGGAGGTCATTTGAAAAACATCTTTGTGGTGGGGGAGGAAAACTGCAAAGCAATCAATTAGTATTTATACCGGTATATTTTATTGTTGTCCTTCAATGTCATCCTACAAAATTAATTACTTCCAGTGCCTAGGAAGGAAATTACATACATACTTGATTGTTGACATGCCAGCTCATCTGCTTTCATTGAGTTTCAGTCTTAGAGGGGCAAAAGTGACTTTTGTAGAGAAGTTTTCCATTTTTATAATGTTCAACTTACAAATTTTTAAAGAAAATGCATAGATCTTTTGTGTTGTATCAAAAACTCATTGCCAAACTCAAGGTAGCATAGATTTTTACTCTGTTATCTTCTAAAATTAGGATATTGTTGTTAAGTGCCATCCAGTCAGTCACAACTCATATCAACCCTGTATAGGGATTCTAAAGGAGCACCTGGTGAGTTTGAACTTCTGAACTTATGCTTCAAAGAAATTTTATCATCCAATGCTTATCCTACAGCACCATATCAGGACTCCAAAAGTTGTATTGTGTGCATTTAACTTTTAGTTCTACAAGCCATTTCGATTTCATTTTTGTGAAAAATGTGAGAGATTTATCTATAGACTTAGTTTTTTGCATATGTGTTCAGTTGTTCCCTTTCTTGAAGACTGTAGAATTTTGCTTTTAAAAAATGATGGATATTTTTAAATAAATTGTTTAGAAATAATATTATAAAATATATAACAAAGAAAATAAGCAACTTATTGCAATGTTTTAATAAGGTGCACTGCTGGAATGTAAAGTTCAGAAATGCTTTCATAGTATTTTGACATGAAATGAATTAGTATATCATATTTAATTTTTAAGAATTTTATTATTAAATAAATTTAGAGTACCACCATCACTTTACAGTTTGTTTACTATGCATGATTTTTAAACATTGTGTGATTAATTATAAATTAGTTATTTTGTATTGATAATGATATTTATAAAAATAATTATCAACATTTGAAAAACATCATTTTTTTCTGGAATCATGAAGACCTTCAATTTTCTTAACTATTTTAAATGTATTTAAATTATGTTCTAATTTATTTACCCAGCATATGGACAATTTAAAAATAAAATTTATAAACGTATCAATTCACAGTGAGAAAACAGTGTTTCAAAGTTCAAGCTAATAAATGAAATGTGTAAAATATATCACAAATATGTGATAAATTCTGAACATCCCATTGTTCCTAAGCCCAAATGTCTTATTTCCATAGACAAAGCTAATAAAAAAAAAAAAATCAGAACCATAGTTATAAAATACAGAACACATAATCAGTTACATACTGAACAATTAAAATCTCAAAGCAAATTGCTTCATGTTAGGCCTAGCTTCTTTTTTTGATTGTTTGTTTTCTTCTTCTTCTTTTTTTCTTCTGCATTGGAAATTGTTAGTTATATCTGAGATCAATGGAGAAAGGAAATAGAAAATATGCCACTTTCACATAATACTAGTGGGCATATTGGTTACATTTCAATGAGAGAGAAGACTTTATCTTTAAGTTAAATCAACAATGTTTTCATTGCTGGCTGATGAATATGCAATTATTAATATGAATTGTTCACTCTGGTAGCATAGTGGTTGCGAACCTTTAGGCCAGCAGTTCGAAACGACCAGTTGTTCCAAGGGAGACAGATGAGGCGTTCTACTCCCGTAAAGATTTACAGCCTCGGAAACCCTGTTCAGGGTTGCTATGAGTCAGAATCGACTCCACGGCACATAGCCACCAGCCACCATTGTTCACTAAGATCAAGTTTGATTTACTGTTCAAAAGAATTTGGAAGAACATTTTTTATTAGCCATAAAAATTGTTTTAGAATTACTGTGGATAAATTTACTCATAATTATACTAATGTATTAACAATTTGAGGATGAAGTCATCAGAAACTAGATAAATTGAAAAATAAAAATAGTTCAGTGTGAGTGTATGAACGATGGCACTGTCCTGATAGAATGAATCAACAAGATATTTCCTTATATTCAAATTTATTTATATATTTGAAATTGCAATGTATATTATCAAAGAAGTGAGTCTAATATAAACTACCATACAAGTAACAGCTTTTTGAAGTTTTATCAAAACATAAATGCTCATCAGAAGTATATTAGGTTTGTGACCAAAGGCATAGTTTGACAAAAGGTTATAAGCAAAAAGAAAACTCAAAAACAGTGTGACTTTTTTAGTTTATGGTTTATTTCAATGATATGATCACTAAAATATGTTTTCTTGACCAGTATTAAAATATAATGAAATATTCAACAGCTATTTAAAATGCATGCTAATCTTCTTTACTGACAAAGTTCAAAGAAATGATGTTGCTTTAGAAAATAAGGTTAAAGATATTCATTAATGTTTATTCCATCATAATTTGATTCTTATTCCCATTGCTATCTGAAAAATTCTGAAAATCCTCTGCTTGAATGGAATAATCAAATTCTGGATACAATATTCTTTAAGGATTGTTGTTGTTGTTAAGTGTGGTCAAGTCAGTTCCAACTCATTGTGATCCTGTATAGGGCTTCTTACAGGTGGCTGGTGGATTTGAACCACTGCCTTTCAGTTAGCAGTAAAAACATTACTCCATTATTTAATGATAGAGCCAGTAAATATTGTCCAGTGATGTAATGACTGTGAGGCT
>NW_006408586.1:14276543-14290659 GCF_000296735.1 Chrysochloris asiatica
ACCACAAAATTTGTGATTCAAATCCACCAGCCACGCCTCAGAAACCCTTCCATGTTTGCTATGAGTTAGAACTGGCTCGACTGCACTTAATAAGAACAATAATATAAGGAATTCAAAGATATGCTAGAGAAGAGTGATAAAATAACTAAATTTGGAGAAAATGTTTATACAAAGGTGAAAAGAAATCTAGATAATTGCAATTGGAGAGGACAATTCCTCTGAATTATTTAATTATACTTCTTCAAATTTGATCATTTTAGTGTCTCCACAAAGAAAAGCAAAAGTGGAGGTTAGCCTATAGTGAATACCCCAGTATTTACTAAGATATGATACTGTGTTACTAAAAGTAATTATTACTAAAACACTGTTATTATATCCATCCTCCCATGCTGATATTATTATGATGTACATAATATTTCATGTTTATGTGATTGAGCTATTTAGCAATGATTTAGAATTAATTAATATTGCAAAACTTCAGCAATATGGAGGAAATATGAAGGCAAACAAATTATAGTTTTCCATTTATAGAGTTTACAACCTTACAGACATACAATTATGTGAATAATTATAATATAATAAACATAATATTAGGATTCAGATATGCCTTGACTGTTAAAATTCCACAAAGAAGACATCTAATAAGATTGAGGAAAGCAGTAGTAAAACTTATCCTATAATGATTGAGAGTTCTCTTGTATCATAAAGTTTAAGAAAATGTAGATCAGAAAACTGCAGATAAATAGTACTCCTGACAGTGGTGAGGAAGGAAGGACACATTGATTTCAGGGATTAACGGTTTAGTAGTCCTGGTGTAACACTGTAGGATAAGCACTAAAATGCTAACAACAAAATTGTCCATACAAACAGACTATCTGATATTTAATAGTTTCTTTTTGATTGATCATTTCTTAATTACAGATGTGGACAATGGATAAGGAAGATGGTAGTAGAACTGATTTATTTGAATTATGGTGTGGGAATGAATTTGAACCTACTATGCACTACCCGAAGAATAAGAATAAACAAATCTATATTGGAAGAAGTACAGGCAGAATGCTCCTTAGCTATGATGACAAGACTTGTCTCTTGCACTTTGGGCATACTATCACCAATCTCTGGAGAAAGACATGATGCTTAGAAAAGTGGAGGGTCCATGAAAAAGAGGAAGATCCCAACAAGATGGATTGACTCAGTGACAGCAACAATAGACTCCAACATAACAACAGTGTGACAATGGTGAAGTACTGGACAGTGTTTTATTCTGTTGATTATAGAGTTGCTATGAGTCAGAAGTGACTCCAAGGCACCTAATAAAAGCAACAGAAAATTACAGCTAGGTTATTGTGATGTATAACTGAAGACCACATGAATATGTCACAAAACACACAAAATGTTTAATTAGAATATTATTCATTTTAATTCTATAATTATTCCTTACACAAAATATTTCCACATTAGAAATCAATTTTGTCCCTATATCTGAATCAAACTATTTACAATATACAGATTTCAATCAGTATACTTGCAGTTTCCAAAAAAAAAGTTTTTACAGAATTAATGTTCCATTAAACCTTTAAAAGGAATTCTGGTGTGGTGCTATGGGTTAATGTGAAGGACTGCAAAGTTTATTTGAACCACAAGGTCACCTGTAGCTCCTCAGAAACTCTATGCAGGGTTACTATACAGTCCCAATGGACTCAAAAGCATTTAACAACAACAAAGACTTTAAAAAATAAGTTTATTAATTGAACTATAGTAAACCAGTCTAGCCTGTAATTCAACATTATGGGATCTGAGTCTAATAGTGATTCATTTTCCTACAATATTAAATACAATTAACAAATGATTCACTTAAAAAAAAGTGCCAACAAATAAAGTTCTAATAAAACATTAGCATTAATGTTTAAAAATCAAATTCAAGTAAACATATAGCAAAGGTTCTTTACGTAAATTTGTTTTAAAAAATTAACAGCCACCACAATTTATAGAAATATTGAAATAAATTCTAGTAGTTTATTAACTGTACTGGGGGTTTATTTAGGCACTTCTAGAAAATGCATTAATTTTTTAGACCTCTAGGGTACCATTTGGTAAATGACTGCTATAGTACATTAAATGGTACCTAAATCATTACAGTACTAACATGTCTCTTATGTTAATCTTGAACTTTTCAACTATTAAAGCTAAATATAGCCTAGGGTGTATTATGTTAGAATGTAAAAACAAAAAAGGCTAATGATGAACAGTAGCTGATGGTGTTCTGAAATTCAGGTTGGCCTTGATTTTCCTGATAACTCAGACAGTAGATGTTGCTGACTCTTTAGGGATGTGATTCAAACCATTTTCTTTAGTGCTATGTGAGTTTAAAAATCTCTCCTCATTCTGTTCATTCAATAATACGTAGTCAAAACATTTTTAACAAAGTAATAGTCCCAATAATTGCATACTTGCCTTCACAACATGTTTTAAGATTTGCTTTATTTTCTATTATCAAATTACAGTTTATGTCATTTATACATATATATGCTCTCCTGTTTTTCATGTATTTCAAATGACAAATTAATTTATGATCAACTTTGAACAAGACATTACCTAGTCTTGACCACCCTCTCTAATTACAATCACTGTTATGTAGTTATTACCTATGTTCCCAGATAATTTCCTATGCTTTTAAATCATATTATATGCATGCATACATATAAAATGCATCTCATATGCATGCATTCCTTATAAGTCATGCATTACTGATGCGTAGAGTGAGTGTGAGTTTATAAAAATGTATCACAATTTCTGTAGTTTAATTTTCCTATAACAAACAGCCATAGAGACCTATCTTTTATAATGCATAGTTATCTTAACTAAGATAAATGATATCATAAGAATAAACTACAGTTTATTTATTCATAGTTCTGTTAATGGACTTTTAGATCAATTGGGTTATCGTGAAAACAAGCATTAAGGTGTATCTTCTGTTGCCTGATAAGCAAGATGAGATACCAAAAAGGCACTATAAGGTCATAAAATTACAGTGTTATTATCATATTTCTGCTTAATAATATCCATGTTTTAGGCATTTTTCATCATGCTTGTGAGAGAATTCAATAAGTCCTATGATAACTTGTTCATGTAGCTGCGTCTCTTTGTAAAATAAATAAGTCATTTAAGAATGGTTAGAATTTATATTGTTGTTAGCTGCCATCGAGTTTGTTCCAACTCATAGGGACCCTATACACAACAGAAAGAAACACTGTCTGATCCTGCACCAACCTCACAATCATTGTTACCACTGTGCCAATTCATCTCATTGGGGGTCTACCTCTTTCTCCCTGATGGTCCACTTTATCAAGCATGATGTTCTTCTCCAGGGACAGGCTCCTCCTGATAACATGTCCAAAGTATGAGAGATGAACACAGGCCATCTTGACTTCTAGGGGGAATTCTGGTTGTACTTCTTCCATCACAAATTTGTTCTTGTCCATGGCATTTTTAATATTCTTTTT
Organism: Chrysochloris asiatica; assembly: GCF_000296735.1. Lineage (NCBI taxonomy): Eukaryota > Metazoa > Chordata > Mammalia > Afrosoricida > Chrysochloridae > Chrysochloris > Chrysochloris asiatica. The sequence goes on from NW_006408586.1 coordinate 14,280,047, forward strand.
CAATATCATAACTCAAATGTATCAATTCTTCTAAAGTCTTCCTTATTTATTGTCCAATAACATATTAAGTACCATTTAAAAAAAATACAATTATCAAACTTTGTTCTTTTTTCTTATCTATGATGGCATTACATTTCCATATTTACACTAGTCATCATAAAGATGAATGGAATTAAACTCATTTAATGAGTAGATTTTTGATAGCCAGAAAATATACTGGTGCTAAGTGCCATCAAGTCAGTTTCAAGCAGCCACTGGTGGAGTTGAACCACTGACCTTACAGTTCAAACTGACTTTGCAATCCAGTGCATTATTCTGCAGCACCATACCAGACTCCAGAAAGAATATTAGCAAATGATATTACAAAATGATCATCTGGTAATTGACAGAATGATACACTAAAGATTTTATTGCTTTTAATTTTGTTTTTAGTATATGATGCTTGTAAAAATATCTGTGCAAATCTTCAGTGGACACATGTTAGCATTTCTTTGAGTTAGATACAAATATATGAAATAGCAAGTATATGACTAATTTGAATAACTAAATTCTATTAGCTTATTGTTTTGCATACCTTTTTGCCTTCATTGACCACCTGATTCATTATTTAAAGTAAAGCATTATTCACAGTGAAAAGTGAAATTGTTAATAATGATTCCAGGTTTGCTATTCTTGTTATTGTGTGCCCTGGAGTCAATTTACTCTTAGCAAAACTGTATAGGGTTTCCGAGTACCACTGGTGGGTTTGAATTACCAAAATTCTAGTTACCAGTCTAGTGCTTATCCAATAGGATACCTACCAGGTCAGTAGCACATATTTTTTTAGCAGGGCAAAAAAAAAAATCTGGTCTGCATCAATCAAGAAATGTAGTCATGCCATATTTATATTACTACCACAGCACATCACAGCTCATCTGTCCATATGTTCTAATATGATAGCTTCTGTGTTACTGTGATGCTGGAAGCTGTGCCATGGATATTTAAATACCAGAAGGATCACCCATAGTGGACAGGTTTCAGTGAAGCTTCCAGAAATGATGGACTAGGAAGGAGATGTGAACCACTCCTGAATGATTAGCTGCAGAAAGCCTTATGAGTAGCAATGAAACATTGTCAGGCATAATGCCAGAAGACAATCCCCTCATCTTGGAAAGCCTTAAAATGCAGATGGAGTGAGCAGCCTCCTCAAAGTAGAGTTCACCTTAATCACAGAGATGTAATAAAGCTTTATAGACCTTCATTTGATCATATGAGAAGAAATTGAAAAGAAACTGAGGAAAAACATACAATAATAATCAGAGTATGAAATGTATGAATCTGGAAAAATTGGAAGTTGTCAAACATTAAATGGATTGCATTAGTGAGCTGAAATGGACAGGTATTGGCCATTTTGAATCGGAGAAACATGGTATTCCATGCATGGGAACAACATATTGAAAAAGAAAGAAGATATTTAAAGATCTCTCTTGAATCACAACACATATAAGTAAGACCAATTAATACCACTATTATTCAAATTTACATACCAACCAATAAAGCCAGTGATGAAGAAATTGAAGAATTCTACAAACTTTGTCAGTTGGAAACTGATCAAGTGTACTATCTAGATGCATGGATAAATACTGGTGATTGGAATGCAAAAATTGAAAACAAAAGAAAGAGTCTATGGTTGGAAAATATGGCCTTGGTCATAGAAATGACTCTGAAGACCTCATGATAGAATTTTGTAAGAACAATGACTTATAGGTGGTGATTAGAACCCAGAAAGAGAGAGAGAGACTCTTAGAGTTGGGGAGGAAGAACCACCACAATGAAAGTGAAGATGCCGAGCCATAACCTGGACAATTATGTCGGCAAAACTAAGTTGGACATAAAAAGAGTTCATAGAAACTATGATTCTACACTGAAACATTTGAGGTTCCACGAAAGTATGTGAGAGCTTTAAGTGCTACAAAACTGGAACAAGTCTTTGCAAAACCATTCCTTGCTTCCTTGGCTGGTCACTGAGATGGAGTCAATTGCTTGGCAAAGCATTCAAAATGCCTGCCTGCTGCTCTTTCTGGGGCATGTGAGGGAGAAGTTAAAATTGAATAAACTAAAATGTACCCATACAATGTAAGTACATGAAGGTTTTATATGAGAAATATGTACTCACTTTTGTGGGTCTTTGTTTTGTGTTTGTTGTTTTTACTATTGGTGATGACAAAGCTATGAAGCAGTGGAAATTGGTTGGGCCAAGTGATGGAGAAGAGGAGGAGCCATTGCATACAATATTAGGAAAGATGGTGTATACTAGAATTGATCATAACAAGAAAGAAGCTGTGTTTGCCACCTGTGCACAGCAAGTGGACATTTGGATGAACAAAGAAACAGTTCTATATGTTCAGTGACCTGAGGATTTGACAGTATAAGTAGTGTTAAATTTAAGCCAATTGAGAGATTTATCTTGGTAAGCTGTGTTTCTGATAGGAATATTGTACTATATGATATGATGCAAACTATTCCTCTGAAAAAGGTTACCTTAGATATAAGAACAAATACAATCTGTTGGAACCCTATGGAAGCTTTTGTTTTTACTGCAGCAAATGAAGATTATAACATATACTTTTGATATACGTATGTACGTGCACTGGACACTTCTGTGATGGCACATATGGACCATATGTCTGGAGTGATGGATGTGAGTGAAAGAAAGTATAAAGCAAAGGAGCTGAACAGAAAGTTTCAAAGGGTATCTTGAGAATACAGAGTGAAATGATGTAAGAATATGTGTAAAGACCTGGAGTTAGAAAACCAAAAGGGAAGAACATGCTCAGCATATTTCATGCTGAAAGGTCTGAAATAAAAATCAAGTCTCTGTTGCAATATTAAAGGATAATATTAGCAAAATAGTGAATGATGCTTGAAATCTCAAAATAAGATGGAATGAGTACACAGAGTCACTGTATCAAAAAGAACTGGTAACTGATCAGTCATTTTAAGAAATAGCACATGATTAAAACAAATGGTATTGAAGAAGAAGCTTAATTTGCTTTGTAGGCATTGGAAATAAACAAACCTCCAGGAGTTGACAGAATACATGTTGGAATATTTCAACAGACTTATGCTGTGCTGGAAATGTTCACTTGTCGATGACAAGAGATCCATGTTTGTGCCTATTCCTAAGAAAGGTGACCTAACCGAATGTGGAAATCATCAAATATTACCATAAACATCACATGTAAATACAATTTTATGAAGATACTTAAAAAATGGTTTCAGAAGTACATTGACATGGATTTACCAGAAATTCAAATCTCATTCAGAAAAACACACCAAATGAGGTATATTATTGCTGATGTCATATGGCTGAAAGTAGAGCATATCAGAGAGTTCTCTAGTTGTGCTTTATTAATTATGCAAAGGCATTTAACTGTGTTTATCATAACAAACTATGGATAATATTGAGAAAATGGATATTCCAAAACACTTAATTGTGCTCATAAGAAAGCGAAACATGGACAAAAAGACAGCTGATCGAATAGAACAAGGAAATGCTAAGTGGTTTAAAATCAGGAAATGTGTACATCAGGCTTATATTTTCCCCCATACTTATTGAATCTTTATGCTGAGCAAAAATCCAAGGGGATGATTATATAAAAAACATGGCACCCGAATTGGAGGAAGAGTCATGAAGAACTTGATATTCAGGTTTTACAAAAAATACTTGAAATAACTTACTGATAAAGATCAAAGCCTATAGCCTTCAGGATGGTTTGCACCTCCAAACTCACAACTGGACTAATAAATAACAGCATGATAAATAGAAAAAATATAGACATTTCAAAATTTTTAATATGCTTGTATCCACAATCAATGTTCATAGAAGCTGTAGTCAAAAAAATCAAATGATACAACATACTAGGCAAAGCTGATGCAAACTACTATTTAAAGTACTCAACAGCAAAGATGTAGTTTGAGGTTCAAGGTGTGCCTGACCTAAGCTATCTTTATTTTGAATTGCCTCTTATGCACGTGAAAGTTGGACAATGATTAAGGAAGACTGTAGAAGTGTAGACACATTTGAATTATGATATTGGCAAACAATATTGAAAACACCATAGACTGCCAGAAGATAAAATACATCTGTCCCAGAAGAAATACAGGCAGAATGGTCCTTAGAAGTGAGAATGGTGAGACTTCATCTCTAGTACTTTGAACATGTTACCATGCTTCTAAAAGTGGAGGGCCAGAGAAAAATAAGAACACCTCCCCTCAAGATGGATTGGCACAAAGAAAACAACAGTGGGTTCAATCATAATAACAGAGAGTGCTTGAAGGTAGATTATAATTCCCCTAACTGCTCCATGGATTTCCATGGACAGCCAATATCATGGACTCCAAGAAGAAAGAACAGATCTGTCTTGAAAGAAGTAAAATCAGAATGCTCCTTAGTAGTGAACATGGTGAAACTTCATCTCTTATACTTTGGACAAGTTGTCAGGAGTGACCAGTCCTTGGAGAAGGACATAAAGTTATTACGATTCCGAATAGAATTGATGACACTTACAACAAGTTCTGGTGTGGTGCTGTGGGTTAATGTGCCAGACTGCAAAGCCATTTGAACTGCAAAATCGGCAGTTCAAGCTCACCAGCCACTCCTTGGAAACCCTACACAGGATCGCTATGGGTTGGAACCAACTCAATGACACTTAACAACAACAACAACAAAACAAATGTCAGGTAGCAGCAGTCTTGCAGCTAATGGACTTTCCTAGACGTTTCCCAAATAATTTACAGATTTGTGTTACCCAGATTTTGTGGTGTTAGGGTGCATGGTCCCAGACAGGTTGTTAAAAGTCTTCATAACTAATCCTGTAATTTGTTTTTTAAATCTGCAATTGTATATGAATCCCAATCATGGTATTTTCCCGGCTTCTGCAGTCTAACATGCAATAGTGATGAACTGATCTGTCACCAATCATGATTTTGTGAGGATATCCCTTTTTCCCCCAATAGTCTATAAATAGTCACATAGTCATAAATTCTTTGTACAAAATTTTAGCTTCATGTTGTTAGTGTCCCTTATCTGGACGATTTATCTTTGTTTTGTACTTTTTCTGCTTAAGACATGTTGTTGTTTTGTGTGCCGTGGAGTCAGTTCCGACTCATAGCGACCCTGTATAGGGTTTCCGAGGCTGTAAAACTTCACAGGAGCAGAAAGCCTTATCTTTCACCCGTGGAACAGCTGGTAGTTTTGAACTGCTAACCCTGAGATTTGCAGCCCGATTCGTAACCGCTATGCTACCAGACATCCTTTAAGACAAGAATAATAATATTTAAGGTACTTTATGACAAGGGGAAAAAAATCTCTGAGTTTCAAACACAATTTATTGAGACTAAGACATAATGTTGTTGTTGTTAAGTGCTATCGAGTTGATTCCGACCCATAGCGACCCTGTATAGGGTTTCCGAGGAACAGTTGGTGAGCTTGAACCATCAACCTTGCAGTTCAAATGACTTTGCAATCTGGTACATTAATTCACAGTGCCATACCAAGACATAATATTCTCTATAAAATATGTTTGGCACTCAAAGTTCTTTCCCCTTGTCATACAGTACCTTAAATATTATTATTCTCCTTGAAACTCAAGCTTTGAAATTGGGGAAGAATTTCCATTCTCCAATAAGGTGTTGTTAAGTCCTGTCAAGTTGGATCCAACTCATAAAGACTCTGTATAGGGTTTCCTTGAGCTAGAAATAATTCTTGTTGGGGTGGTCCATCTTCAGGAATGGGGCAAGTCTTAAGGGTAACAGGGTAGCATAACGAAAGTAGCTTAGTGGAGGGGAAGAATTAATTTGATAGGCTAGGAACTGTATAATAAGAATTCACCCATAAAGGAAATAAGGGAAGTTCATGGTGAAATGGGTTAACTAACTTTAAATGAGAATGCTCCCAGTAAGGACTAGTAGACAAAGTTCAGGAGGAGATTGTCAACTCCATAATACCCAGTAGAAGGGGAATTGAAGGAGGGGCTTTTTCGAGACAGAGGTAAAAAACTGTTTGTGGTCCAGCCATGTGGTGCATCTTCCCATTTCTACTGGTTCAGGTGCCCGTTTTTTATATAATCTAATAAAGAAAATCCCACTCTTGCTAAAATGAGTACACATTGGAATATTTGAGCATTTGTTGATAATGACGTTCCTCATACTGCTTAAGACTTAATAAAAGGAATGTATAAAATAATATGGAATGTGAGGTTTTTTTCTTTCTACTTTTTGTTGTTTTTGTTGTTTAGTGCTGTTGAGTAGGTTCAACTCATAATGACCCAGTTTTGAATTTCTGAGAAGTGGTTGGTGAGTTTGAACCTCTGACCTTGTGGTTCAAAACAATCTGACGTTCTGTGCTAATCCTATATAACCACACCAGGATTCCCCTACAACACTATTGATATTAAATAAAATGGTAAAATCAGTTTGGATGATGCTTTAGTAAGTTTTCAAAAACATAGACTTACCAATGACCATATTGGTAAGTCCTATTCCCAGAATTTTATCCAAGAGAAATGAAAATATATGTCTACACAAATTATTATTCTCAGAAAATCTTAATAGCTTCAGTTATAATATTTGAAACAAGACAAAAATGAATACAACATAAATGTCTATTAAAAGGTGAAGTCATAAATAAAAATTTCCATAGTGTGGAACTATACTTAGCATCTCTAACTGGAAGCAGCTGGGACAAGACTACACACTAAATCTTTAGGATTCAATTTAAATGTAATTGTAGAAAAGGAAAATCTTTAGTTACAAAGGGTAATTCAGCGGTTATCTTAGTCTGGAGATGGGAACAATTAACTCCTAGTGAACAAAAAAATACTTTTTTTGAGGAGACTAGTATGTTCTTTATCTGGATTATAGTGTTATTTTACATGACTGTAACTTCGATCAAAAGTCCTGGTCTGGCGCTATGGGTTAATGAAGGAGACTGTAAGGCCAATTTGAATTGCAAGGTCTGGGATTCAATATCATCACCTGTTCCTTAGAAACCTTATGCAAGGCCACAATGAGTCGGAACCAACTCGACTGCACTTAACAACAACATACAATTAAACAAGAAAAAAAGTTTTTTAGTTTTTTTTCAAGAACACTGACTATTAAAAGTAAAATATAACAAAAGATATTTCCGAACGTAAGTGACGTCAAGTCAGTTCCTAGTCTTAGCGATCCTCTATAGAGTTTCTGAGCAGTGGCTGGTGAGTTTGAACCACTGAACTTTGGGTTCAAACAGGCCTTGCTGTCCAATGCATTAACCCACAGCACCACAACTGGAATCCAACATACATATATGACAGCACTGGACTGTTAACCACAAGGTTGACAGTTCAAACCCCCCAGTTGTTCCTTGGAAACTCTACATAGGGTCTCTATGAGTCAGAACTAACTCGACAGCACTTAATAACAACATGTATTTAATAAAAAGTATCCTGCATAGTAATTGGGAAGCATTTCTGAAGACTTGACCAAAACAAAATATTTCCTGAAATATAAATATATATTGAAATGATAAATTAGCAGACATAAGGACATAACTAGAAAAAAATGCAAGCATATGACCAAATAAAACAAGCATACTTTTTTTTACAAACAACAGCAACCAAAAAAACCCCATAAACTAAATATAAATATAAATTCATATGTGTAGAAAAGTATAACATCAAAATCAAACATCTTTCTTTTCTCTTATTTTCCTTCATATAAAAGAAGAATTTATTTCATTCAAAATAAAATTTACTGAATTCCAGTGAACTGCAATAGAAATAAATAGCATAAATGAGGAAAAATGTAATATTTTTAAAATTTAGATAAATTGGAGACTATTCAATAAAGACTAAGATTTGTAAAGAGTTAGTGCTTATCATTATAATATTACCAACAATATTAGAAAATCATAAAGATCTACTAGTCCTTAAGAATTAAAATAAGCAAATATGCATAACATTAGCATAACATGTAAACGTGTTGAAAAATTGCAATAAAACATGAATGAAATTGCATTCTTCTAGGTGAGCATGGCATTGGAACAATGTCTTGGAAGAGATATTGTACTTATATCACTTAATATCCTCTTTTGAGATTTAAATTAATTGGTCACAGAGATAAGGGAGAAATATATAAATAGCAAATATTAATTTTTCTCTGGCTCTGTGGTCCTATATCACATGAAATTATCATTGCTGAGCAGGAAAGTCCAATCATTGATCATAACTAGTGAATGAGTGAACTATCAAAATTCACTTAAAACCTGATAGTTTTTAACAGTTTTAGCATACTTTTGTGGGTCTAAATCTGTGAGGTGCCAAATCATAACATGATTTTATTGCAAATGAGCCAAAAAGGGATTCTAAATAAGTTTAAAATTTAAATGTAAAATTGTCCTTTAAATAGCTGGTAGATTTAGTCAGGAAGAAGTGGAAGATGATGGAAATTGATGAAGAAATATATACAAATGTTAGTAGAGGTATGATTTTTTAATAAAGAAAAATATAGTAACAAAATTGATTTATCAGTGACAAGAATCAATTATTTGTTTCAGTTAGGAAAATAAACACAATAAAATATAATGTCCCCAGTGCATATTTATTAAAACCACTCAGTTTGCATACTGAATGTAATTCACATAACTCCTGAACAGAAATGCTGGAATCCATTTACAAATTTCTGATTGAAACAGCATTTGTTAAATATTTTATTTAAAATAGTATGTTAGCCCAAAAGCATTAAAAAATATTCTAGACCAATAAACAATCTCATTTAGAGGCTTTTCTTTACTGATTTCTATTTAAGTTCAGTGATTTCAGATGGGATATCATGTGCATATATATCTCAGTTGTACTTGCTCACCTCTGGACAAGCCAACTACAAATATTTAATCACCTTGGATAGTGGATCCTCTGTAATAAATCTTCATTGGACAAGTGGATCACCCAAAATAAATCATCTGTGGGTGAGCAAAACAACTTTGGTCAAACATCTATGGAAAAAGAGCTCATCTATCATAAATCAAAGGTAGATAATGGATCAGCCTTGATTTACTGTCTGTATCTATGACTACAGTTTTGCCTTACCTAAAATATATCCTGGTTTTAGAAAATGCATATAGTTTAGAAAAATATGGAACAATTACTGTCCTAATATTTCCTTGAAAGGTCTATTATCCAGGGAAGTAATAATATCATGAGTAAAATATGCTCCTGAATATAGTTCAGTTACATTAATTTAACAATGCTACATAATATAAAGATGATTTTTAATTGTCTAAAAAGTGGGTATAAATCTCAGTAAATCTAATTATAACTGTGACGTTGAAAGCGTGTTTTCTTCATCTGTAAAACTAAAATAATAACAAACACCTTCATAGATGTTGTGAGTACATGAGGTGTTCAATAAACATGAATTTGGATTATTCAAATATTTTAGTGTACCTCTTTTGTTCCTGGCACTATGATAATGTAAGACACAAAGATTCTATGTGGCACTGTACGATAAACACTGGATCATGAGGTCAGTTTAAACTGCAAGGGTGGCAGTTCAAACTCACCATTCACTACTTGAACACCAGCGATGATACAGAAACAACTCTATGGCACCTAACATTTTTCAAAAGAAGAAAGATTAGAAAAAATAAATTAATCAGAAAAAAGTGTGATAATGCTCAAACAAAACTATATAATGTTGTTGTTGGTTGTCACTGATTTACTTTCAATTCAGGAGACCCCATGTTTACAGATTGCTGTTGCTTTTAAGTGCTGTCAAGTCCATACAATGGCCCAGTATACAGTTTACAAGAGGCTGCTGGTGGGTTTGACCTGCTGACCTGGTTGTTAGAAGTCCTGTGCCTACCCTAAAACTGCAATCCAGATTTTCATAAGTGCAGTGTGGTGGAGTTGGTTCCAACTCATAGCCACACTGTACAGGGTTTCTGAGACTGTAAATCTTTACAGGAGCAGAAAGCCTCATCTTGTCCCTATGGAACAACTAATAGTTTCGAACTGCTGACATTATTCGTAACCACTATGTTACCAGAGTTGGAAAATATAGCCTTGGTGATAGAAATTATGCTGACGATCACATGATACAGTTCTGTAAAACCAATGATTTGTTCATTTCAAATAACTTCTTTAGACAGCATAAGAGAAGAATATACACAATCACCAGATGGAATACACAGAAATCAAATTGACTAAATCTGTGGAAAGAGACAAAGCTCCATATCATCAGTGAAAAAAAAGGCCAGAGGGAGACTGTGGAGCAGACCATCAGTTACTCGTATGCAAATTCAAACTGAAGCTGAAGAAAATGAAAACAAGTCCCTGAGAACCAAAATATGACCTTGAATATATCGCACCTGAATTTAGAAATCATCTGAAGAACAGATTTGACACACTAAATATTAAAGACTGAACACCAGAAGAGATGTGACATCAAGATGACATCAAGAACATCATACATGAAGAAAGCAAAAAATCAATAAGAAGACAAGAAAGAAGGAAAAGGTCAAAATGGATGTTAGAAGAGACACTGAAACTTGTTCTCCAGCATAGAGATGCTAAAGCAAACGGAAGAAATGT
>NW_006408586.1:14290759-14293811 GCF_000296735.1 Chrysochloris asiatica
GTAAATCTTTACAGGAGCAGAAAGCCTCATCTTGTCCCTATGGAACAACTAATAGTTTCAAACTGCTGACATTATTCGTAACCACTATGTTACCAGAGTTGGGGAAAAGATTGAAGTTGTCAAGGACTTCATTCTTCTTGGATCAACTATCAACACTCACAGAAGCAACAGTAAAGAAATCAAACGACGTATTGCATTAGGCAAGTCTGCTGCACAAGACCTTTTTAAATTGTTGAAGAACAAAGATGTCAGCTTGAGGGCTAAGGTGTGCCTGACCCAAGCTATGTTGTTTTCAATAAACTCATATGCATGTGAAAGCTGGACAGTGAATAAGGAAGACTGTTGAAGAATTGATGCTTTTGAGTTATGGTGTTGGAGGAGAATGCTGAAAGTGCCATGGGCTGCCAAAAGAACCAATAGATCCGTTTTGGAAGACGTGCAGCTAGAGTGCTCCTTGGAGGCCAAGATGGCCAAACTTTGTCTCTCATACTTCAGACATATTTTCAGGAGGGACCAGTCACTGGAGAAGGATATCATGTTTGGTAAGGTGGATGGTCAGAGAAAAGGAGGAAGACCCTCAGCAAGATGGATTGGCCAAGTGGCAGCATAAATGGACTCAAGCATGGCAACAGAAGCGAGGTTGGCCCAGGATCGGGCAGTGTTTTTAATGCTGTGCATAAAGTCACTATGGGTAGGTACCAACTCGATGTCACCTAACAACAACAACATGAGGTTATTTAAAACACCATGTCTTTGGTCAGGCACACCTTAGTTCTCAAACTGATATCTTAGCTCTTCAATACTTAAAGGAGGTCTTTTACAGCAGACTTACCCAATGCAATACATCATTCATATCTTGACTGCTGCTTCCATAAGTAGTGCTGATTGATACCAGCAAAATGAAGTCTTTGAGACCTGAAATCTTTTCTCCATTTATATGGATGTTTATTGGTCTAGTGGTAAGGACTTTTGTTTTCCTTACATTCAGATGCAATCCATATAGAAAGCCGTGGTCTTTGACCCTCATCAGTAAGTATTCTAAGTCCTATTCGCTTTCAGTTGGCAAGATTGCATAATTTGAATATTGTACATTATTAATGAGTCTTCCTTCAGTCTTTTAAAAAATGTTTTATTGTGAATTATGTGATAGTTTACATGAGAGAACATTAGCTTTACATTCATCCTATCATATATCATTGCATTGCCATGGTTACAATCCCCTCTATGCATCATCAACCAACCAAAGGGTTTACCCTGCAAGCCTGCCCCCCGGTCATAAGCACACAGTCCCTCTTCCTCTCTGTTTCTAAAGCCCCCAGCCGCTCCATGTCTCCACGTCATCATCTCTGCCTCCATCTCTGGCGTCACTGCTTTTCTGGGTAGGGTCTCGCTCTCCAGTCTTTTCCCTTGAAAAAGACTGCAAAGGGACCTCTGCTCCTAGACTGCAAAGTAACCATTCACCTTCTTTTGCGGCAAAAGGTCTACCTTTACATTTCGCCCTGCCCAGACAGATTGTATGCTATTCAGTGGAGATTCTACATTCCTCCACACCTTCTGGATCTAGGCACCGCTTAAAAGCTGGTAAGCCAGTCACTTTTTGCCTTTGTATCACCCCCATTTTGGGTAGTCAATGGCCAAGTTGCCCATCCCTGTATACTCTGTGTATGGAGGAGCTGGGAATGATCCTTACTGTAAAGATTTGTTCTCTCTTTTGGGCTACTGCATCCATAGGTGTAGGTCAAGTTAATCAAATTGTATTAGATTACTCTTTTTTTTCCCTCTTTTTTCTTCTAGTTGAGCTCTGATCATCCAGTCATTGTAGCCAGATTAAGTGAGAATTATCTGCAAGTGTGGGTATCCTTATGCATATGCCCCCTCTTGTTAGCTGGATGCTTCCAGCTCCACTCTAGTCCTCTGTGGCTATGTCACTGACTCTAGGTTCAAGAGTCCCCAGGTCTTGCCACACTGTTGGCCAACTAGGTCTCCACGCCGATTCACTGAAGTCTACTGAATGTTCTATGGTTTAGCTCGCACCTTCATTGCTGTTTTTCCCTCACTTCCCATTATCAGTGATGAATGTGGTCACCAATCAGAGTGTGTATTCCCACTGAGTCTTAGTCTTGCAAGGGGGTTTGCCCTGAGGGGACCCGACCATTTGTCTTGATGTCTCCTGGGTGAGCAACTTGCTTGTTCTTGTAGTAATCAGTTGGTCTGCCTATGTTGTTTTGTATTTTGCCTGTCTGTCTTTATTGCAAGAATTATCTTCTGTTCTTCTAGCCTTTCCAGATTGGTCCGCTTGTCCGTTCAAGAGGAAATTTACCACCTCAGAAGACTCTGGATGCAGTTCAGTATTCCACCTACGGTCTTATGTGATTTAGAGGCTTCGCAGGAAGCCTCCTTCAATGGGTAAGTTCTAGCCCCATTCTAGGCATTCCAATCAATTATAGGCAGAAGAAGGTCTTACAAACTTTTTATAGTCATATTTCTGGTTATTCCTTTTTTTCCCTCTCAAGTGTCTATTTTATAATGGTATGCCAGGAAACCAAGATTCAAAAGATAGCCAAGCATCTTAACATTATTTCCCCCCTTTTGCCCATTCCAACCATGTCTTAATCCCTGTACCCCAGAGCCCTATTGTTCCAAGATTGTTCATACATCATTAATTACCTCTGTCCCACTTAACCACATGCAAACCTGCCTAAATGTTTTCCAGTCTGTTTTGTTCTTCCATTCCCCTCCCCCTTCTTGTGTATTTCCCCCCTCCCTAGAACCCAAACTACCCTGTGTCTATTCCCTACCCTGTGCTCCACCTTCCCCTCCCTCCCCTCACCCCACCTCCCACACTCCTGTAACCATAACATAAACCCCCTTTAGTATGGGTTAATTTTCTTAGTCTTTTGGAGTAGTGGTCCTATGCAGTATCTCTTCTTTTGTGACTGACTAATTTAACTCAATATAAGGAGCTCTGGTACCACAGTAGTTATAAATTGGGCTGCGAACCACAAGGTCAGCAGTTTGAAACTACAAGCTGTTCCGTGGGAGAAAGATGAGG
>NW_006408586.1:14294086-14295528 GCF_000296735.1 Chrysochloris asiatica
TGAACATTTGTGTGCATATAACTACTCGTGTTATGTCTCATAAGGTATTTCTATTTCCAACCTTCTAAGGAAGTGCCATATTGCTTTCCAGAAACTTTGGACCATTTTCAATCCCACCAGCAATGCAAGAGCATACCAATCTCTCCACATCCCAATCCGCATTTATTGTCCTCCACTTTTTTGATCTTTGCTGTTATTGCTGGTGTGAGATGATATCTCATCATTGTTTTGATTTGCATCTCTCTAATGGCTAGTAATTGTGAACATTTCTTCATATGTTTGTTGGTTGCCTGGGTCTCCTCCTTGGTGAAGTGTCTGTTCATGTCCTGTGCCCATATTTAATTGGGTTATTTGTCTTATTCTTGTAAAGGTGTTGTAGTTTCCTATATATTTTAGAAATGACTCCATTGTCTGATGTGACATTGCAAAATATTTTTTCTCATTCTGTGAGTTTCCTTTTTACTCTTCTGATGAAGTCTTTTGATACACATATGTTTTTAATTTTTAGTATGCCCCAATCATCTATTTTGTCTACTTTTGTTTGTGTAGTTTTCAAAATGTTTGGTCATCTATATATTCCCTGAATTAATGCCCCCACATTTATCCCTATTATTCATTGACATCCTTCATTATTCTGGGATTCACATTTAGGTCTTTAATCCATGCTGAGTTGCTTTTTGGATAAGGCATGAGGTAAAGGATTTGTTTCAATCTTTTGCATATTGCTTTCCAGTTCTACCAGCACCATCTGTTGAGAAGACTATAACCTCCCCATATAATATATTTAGGTACTTTGTCAAAAATCAGTTGGCTGTATGTGGATGGATTAATTTCTGAATTCTTGATTCTGTTCTATTGATCTATGTATCCTTCATTGTAATAGTACCAAACTGTTTTGACCACTGTAGCTGTGTAATACATTTTGAAGTCGGGCAGTGAAAGGTTTTCAACCTTATACTTGTTCTTAAGCAGTGTTTTGCTTATCCTGGGTCTCTTTCCTTTCCATATAAAGTTTATAATTGTTTTTTCCATCTCTTTGAAGAATGTCATTGGAATCTGGATTGGGATTGCATTATATGCGTAAATTGTTTTGGGCAATATTGACATTTTCACAATGTTAAGTCTTCCTATCCACAAGCATGGTACATTCTTCCATTTTTGTAAGTCTCTTTTGGTTTCTTGTAGTAGTGTTTTGTAATTTTCTTTGTATAAATCCTTGTTTCTCTGGTTACATTTATTCCTAGATATTTCATGCTTTGGGTGGCTATTGTAAATGGTACTGCTTTCCTAATGTCCTTTACAGTGCTGTCATTTTTGGTATAGAGGAATCCAACTGATTTTTGTCTGTTAATCTTATATCCTGCTACTTTGCTGAATCTTCCAATGAGGTCTAGTAGCTTTTTTATTGAGTCTTTGGGGTTTTATATGTATAGGATCATATC
>NW_006408586.1:14296622-14305593 GCF_000296735.1 Chrysochloris asiatica
CTAACTTTAAGCCATTCATTGTTCCCTAGTTCTTTTCAAACAATTGTCTCTTTGTCTATGTACAGGTTCCTCATGAGCACATTTAAATGTTCCAGAATATTCACAATATGCAATGTTGTCCATAGCTTGTCATGATCCACACAATTGAAAGACTTTGTGTAGTCAGTAAAGCACAGGTAAACAACTTCCTGGAATTTTCTGCTTTTAGCCAAGATCCATCTGATGTCAGCAATGAAATCCCTCAATCCATGTTTCCTTCTGCATCTGGCTTGAATCTCTGAAAATCTCTGTTGATTTATGATTGTAGCTGTTTTTCCATTTTCTTTAGTAAAGCTTTAATCACACGGAATATCAGTGATATTGCTTGATGGTTTCTGCATTTCATGTGTTACCTCTTTGGAATGGGCACAGATACAGATTTTTTTTTTTTTTAAATGAAAAACCAGCACCTTTATTTTATGACAAGATATGTGAAATGATTATTTTGCCAAATATCTATTAATTTCCTTCAAATTAATGATCCTTTTGCATTTTGGAGGGAGTGGAGGAAAGCATGGGATTTCTGAGAATGTAATGAGACATATGACTCTCCCCAGAAAAACACACACACTTTTAGAAACAAACCTTAGAAGGCTCACAGATCCCAGAAGCCAGATTAAGAACTCATGCTTTACATGCTTTACTTGACAGAGAGGGATATGTGATGAGAAGAGACAATGTGGAAAAGGAAATATACCAACTAAAGAAAAGCAGAATTATACTCAGATATGTAATGTTTGCAAATGTAAATTGATACATTTTCAGACATATCTTGTATTTTCCCCTAATCTTTCCTTGGAAAAATAGTGGTCATTAGCAAAAGTTTCAGGATATTGAAGTTGTCAAATGGGTATAAAGACATAACCAATAAGCTGGACTCCAGAGAGCTCTGTCTAGAATTTTATTAGATTGTTTTGTTTGTTTTTGTCCCCCCAATATAGCTCTATTGAAAGATGGAGACAAAAAGGCAGAGACTTACATTAAATAAACAAGGTAATCTAACCAATTCTACAAAGTATATTTTGTAAAAGTAGCACTAGGTACCAACTAAATTTCTTAACATGGTTGAGTACCTCCACTGCCACATCATTTGGCTGAAAGATTTTTATTTCCATTCTATCAGTTCCCGGAGCCTTGTTCTTTGTCAATGCCTTCAGTGCACTTGGATTTCTTCTTTCAGGATCATTGACTCTTAATCATATGCTGCCTATTGAAATAGTTGGATATCAAGCATTTCTTTTTTGTACAGTAACTCTGTATTCCTTCCATCTTCTGTTGATGCTTTCGGCATCATTCAATATTTTGCTCATAGATTATTTAAACATTACAAGGGAGGCTTGAATTTTTTCTTCATCTCCCTCAGTTTGGCAAATGCTGAGTGTGTTCTTCCTTTTTGGTTTTCTAAGTCCAGGTCCTTGCATATTTTGTTATAATTTTTTACATTGTTTTCTCAGGCTGATCTTTGAAATTTTCTATTTAGCACATTCAACTGCCCATTTCTCCATTTACTTTCTCATTTTCATGCTTGATGGCAAGATTCAAATCTCTTATAGCATCTATTATTGTCTTTTCCTTTTTTCTTGTCTTCTTAATGACCTTTTGCTTTCTTCTTGTATGATACTCTTGATATCATTGCATAACTCCTCTGGTCTTCATTTTTAGTGTTTAATCCAACAAATCTGTTTTTCTGATAATATCTAAATTCAGGTGGGATATATTCAAGGTCATATTTTGGCTATCATGGACTAATTTTCATTTTCTTCAGCTTCTGCCTGAACTTCATCTCAGTACTTGATGGTCTGTTCCACAATCTGTCACTGGCCTTGTTCTGGCTGATGTTATGGAGCTTTCCCAGTTTTTCTTTCCAAAGAGGTGGTCAATTTGATTTCTGTGTATTCCAACTGGTGAGGTCCATGTGTACAATGGTCTTTATGTTGTATAAAAAAGGTATGTGCAAGCAGAAATCATCTGCCGTGAAAAATTCTATCATGCGATCTCTAATAATGTTTCTATCACCAAGGCCATATTTTTAAATGACTGATCTTTCTTCTTTGTTTCCAACATTCACATTCCAGTCTCTAGAAATTATCAATATGTCTTTGTTACATGTTTGATAAAGTCAGACTCAAGACATTTTTCAATTTCGTCATCACTGTCTTTAGTGGTTAATGTGTAAATTTGAAGGCTAGTGGTATTAACTGGTCTTCTTTGCAGATATATGGATATTATCTTGTCACAGTCAACATTGTACTTTAAGACAGATCTTGATATGTTATTTTTTATTATGAATGTTGCCCCTTTCCTCTTCAATTTGCCATTCCTTGAGTAGTAAAACATGTCAGATTCAAAATGGCCTTATCAGGTCATTTTAGCTCACAAATGCTTTCCATTTCATTTTTGACAATTTCTAATTATCCTAGGTCTATGTTTTGTATATTCCATGTTCTGATTAGTAGGGGATTTTTACAGCTGGCTTTCTTCATTTTGAGTTGTGCCCAATCAATAAATAAATGTCCAGAATGCTTATTCCATTTGCCTCATCAAAGTTCATTCTACTTTGAGCAGACATTTCTTCCCCAGATATTTTGAGTGCCTTCCAACCTAGGAGATCATCTTCCAGCATTGCATCTGTCCATATTCTGGTACTCTTCATCATATTTCTTCTATAGTCAATATTTAGTGTTCCACTGCTATTCATAAGGTTTTCATTAGCTAAATATTCAGAAATTGTCTGTCTCTCCTTCTTCCTATTCTGTGTCATTCTGGAATCTTAGTTGAAACTTGTCCACCGAGAGTAACCATAATGGCATTTAAAATACTGGTGGCATATCTTCCAGAATCACTGCAACATACAAGCCACCACAGCACAACAAACTGACAAATGAGTGCTGATGATAGCATTGGGTTTGTTTTTGTTTGTTTGTTTGTTTTTGGAATTTGTGATATCCTTTTCCCATAGTGCACCTGGTAGCTTGAAACTATCAACCTTTTGATTGGCAGTAAAGTATTTAACTACTGTTGTTGCACTGTAAGATAATCACAGGACCACAAGGTCAGCGGTTCAAACTCACTGGTCGCTATGAGTGGTAATTGACTTAATGGCGCTTAAGAACCACACAACATCACCATTTTACAGATGAAATAACTACATTGCAGTATAATTATTAAGCTTGCCTAAAGTAAGTAATTTGGAAGTGTACTTCCAAAATTTCATAATTTTTTAGAGCCCTTGTGCTTAAAGTGCAAAACAGAAAACTGATTTCTATCCCTGAGTTTCATGTAAAGGTCCAGAATGTTGCTAGAGTAGTGGACTTTACAAATCTGTTTAGTGTACAAAGCGCTATACTGAATTGTAAATAGATACTGCTTTGTATTTCATGAAAAAAAATAGTTTAAAAATGTAAAATGGATATACTGTTACTTGAGTGTAGTTTTTGTGTTTTGGGGGAAAGCATAATGATAGGCTATAATTATTTAGAAATTAGACTGATTTTTCATGAAAATGTGATTAAGAAAATGGTTCTCAAAATGGATCTTCTTAGTCTAGATTACATGGCAAAATCAGACAGTAGTTTTCTCTGTGGGGAAAACAAATCATCCTAAATCAATTCTACTTCTCTACATATGAACAAATATAACCAGTATACAAAGTCTCCAAAAAAAATTTGAGTATGAAAAGACATTTTGAAGATATAAATTTTAAAAAAAAGGAAGAAAATTTGTAAATATGCAAATATTAGTGTCACAAAGGTTGAAGGCTTGTTTTGACATGAGTAACGCTTGATGAATTCAGTAGAAAATTACACATCAATTTTTCTATCCCAGTGAATGAGACAAAATTATGCAAAGGTATTTGACCTTTGAAAAATATTTAAATATTTTGTCCTATTCTTAACAAAACAGAAATGCCACTATAGGTATAAATGAATTTCATTAGCATTATCATTATTTTTCCCTTTATATTATGATAAAAAAGACTAAGGCCAACAGCTACTGTATTTATTAGCATGCTAGCTCCAGCAGGAAATGTTGCTGGTGGGTTTGAACTACTGACTTTGCAGTTAGGAACCCAGGGATTAACCAACATTGCCATACCAGAATTCTAACTAATTTAATAAAACATTTTTTTAAAAAAAGTCTATAGATGAAGCAGGTACTCAACTACAATCAAGTTAATTTTGACTTATAAACCTACTAAGAACTCCACCAGAAGATTTCTGAGGCTGCAAATCTTCATGGAAGTGACTGCCTCATCTTTCTCCCTTGAATCAGATGGTGAGTTCAAACCATCAACATTTCAGTTAGTAGCCCAAAGCTTAACCCACCCTTTGAAAATGGTGTGAGCATGATATTTTTCCTATGGAGTTGAATTACATTTTGTAAGAAAACTGTCAATATTTCATACATATTGATTCAACATTACATTATTGCCCTGTCACTGTAGAATCCATGGTATACTAGTTAAGAAATTAGCTGCAAACTTATAGGTCAGCTGTGTCATCTGACCAGCCAACTGGCAGGAGGAAGATGTGACACTCTGCTTCTGTAAAGATTTACACACTTGAACATTATATGGGTCGATTCTACTATGTCCTATAGTCATACAGGGTGACTGTATGTTGGAATGTAACATTGGTGTCTAGCTAATACTAGTCCAAGGTCCTTGTGTGGCAAGATAGGATAACATTGAACTGCTGATCACAAGGTCAGTGGTTCAAACACAACACCTGCTCATCAGAAACTGTATACAGTGTTGTTTTCAGTTGGAACTGACTCAATGGTACTTAAAAACAACAAGTCCATAAAAGCAAAATATGACATTGAGTACATCCCACCTGAATTTAGATCATCTGAAGAACAAATTTAAAGCACTGGGCACTAATGGCTGAATACCAAAGGAGTTGTGGATGGTAAAAGAACATCATATATGAAAAAAACAAACTTTCATTAAAAAGACAGGCAAGAAAGTAAAGAATAAAACTGATGTCAGAAGATACTCTCAAGCTACCTCTTGAATGTAGAAAAGCTAAAATGATGTTTAGGAAATGATAAAGTAAGAGATGAACAAAAGATTTACAAGACAGTGCAAGAACACAAAGCAATTTAGATAATAATTAAATGTACAAAGACCTGAAATTAAAAAAAGAAAAAAAAAAAAGAAGAACATGGTCAATAGTTTGGAAACTGAAATAAGTGAAGAAAAAAATTCAAATCTCAAGTTGAAATATCTAAGATTTCTATGGGCAAAATATTGAAATGCACAGCAGAAAGCACTGGAAAAAAAAGATAGAAAGGATACAGTACCAAAAAGAATTAGTTACCATTCAGTCATTTCAATAAAATAAAGAACTGATGGTTCAGAAATATACAGCTTATTGGCAGAAGGTGAAAAAAAAAAATTTGTACCCCACATTACCCTGGTGACCAAAGGCATAATCAACGGGTACTCTTGTACATTCCCAGTAAAGTTCCTGCTCTCTAGGTGCCTGGTGGTGTATCAAAGTGTGTGATAATCAGCAGCACCAAACACAGCTCCTAGAATAAGGTGTGTCCTGCTCCTGACCTATAAAACTGATTCTGGCAATGATGGACTTATACTTCTAACCCTCAGCTGTCACCTGTCATTGAAATGCCTCAGCTGATTTTGGGTCTGCACAAACTATTTCTGGATTGGTTGCCCAGAACAGACAACATCTAGTCCTAGGGGAAATCCATCTAGCGCCTGGGTACCACTGCCTTATCCCTTGCCCACTGATCACATGAGGCCTTTGACTATCAGGAGACCCCAACAATTTCTACTTTCTGGTTTGGGCACCTGCCATGATTTGTGTGTGTGTGTGTGTGTGTGTGTGCTTTCTTGTCTTTTTTATTTCATTGTCTTTTGCTTGTTTATTCTTTCTTTCTCTTCTTCCTCACTCTACCTAACCTTAAATAGTATCCTTCTATCTCCATGTTCATTTCTTCTTCTTTTTTCTTCTGCTTTTCTTTCCTAACCCCTGCTTTTTCCTTCTTTTTATCTCTTGGTTTTCCTTTACTACTCTATGATTTATTTCTGTTTTACTCATGCATTTCTCTAAATGTGTTTAATTTTCTTCCTTTTTTTCTCTCTCTCATTTTTTTCTTCCATAGTTTTTACATTGTTTCTTCTCTCCCTCTTTTCTCTTTTAATTTTTATAGTCTTTTTATAGCTGTTACTTGCTCTTTTTTTCTTCTTTACTATTTTATTTATTTTAATTGATTGCATGTTTGCTTTCCTTTTCTCTTGCGTGTAGTTTCTCTTCTTGCATTACCTGTCAGGGAGTTCTTGTGCATCTCTCTTCACTTTATGTAAGATGGACACTTTGCTCTCAGCTCTAGCTCTCTGTGGTTATGTCCTTGCTCATGGGCTTAGGAGTCCCCTGGTCTCAACACACTTCAGACTAGCCAGCCTTTCCTCTTATCTCTTTCATCTCCAGGTCAATGGGTTCTATGGAATGTGGTCAAGCTTAGCCCATATCTTCATTGTTGCCTTTCCCCCTCAAACTCAACTGGAAACCAATGCGGTTTCCAGCAAGCATAGATGCCTATGCATGTGTTCTCTTTGAGTTTCAGTCTTGGAGGTGGGGTTTGTCTTAAAGGTACTAGATTGCTTGTCTTGATGGCTCCCCAGGAAAACAACTTGCTTGTTCTTATAGACAATCAGACTGCCATTTTTGTTTTGCATGTTTCCTACTGGTCTTTCTTTCAAGAAGTATCTTCTGTTCCTCTAGCTCTTCCAGGGTGGTCTGCTTGTGCTTTCAAGTGGGAATGTCCCACCTCAGAAGGTTTTGGATGGGGTTCAGGATTCCACCTAAGGTCCTATACACCGCAAAGTCTCCTCAGGAAGCCTATTTCACTGGGCAAGTTCTAGAACCCCTTTTAGGCATTCCAATCAGTAATAGGCTGAAGATGGTCTTATAAGCTTTCTATAATCATGTTTCTGCGTATTCTATCAGAATCCTTTCTATCAAACTCAGGTGTCTATTTTATAATAGTAGGCAATGGAATCCAATATTCATAAGACAATCAAGTATCGTAACATTATTTTCCCTCTTTTACCCATCCAGACTATGCCTCAATACCTGTGTCACAGAGCCCTGTTGTTTCAAGGCTTAACAAACATCACTATTTATCTTTGTGTCACTTAGCCCATACAAACCTGCCTCAGTGTTCCCTTTGCTACCTCATTCTCCTTTCCCACTCCCCCTTCTTTAGTGTTTCCTTCCCGAACACTTGAACTATGATGTGGCTATCCACTATACCATGTCCTACCATCCTTTCCTTCCCCTCTACCCTGGTAACCTACAAATATATATGTATATGTATATACATACATTTCCCTGTTAGAATGGATATCCTTTCTTAAGCTTTTACAATAATGGTCTTATGCAGTGTTTGTCCTTTTGTGACTAATTTCAGTCAGCATAATGTCCTCAAGGTTCATCCATGTCATGTGGTGGCGTACAGCTTCCTTGCTAGTCTTCAAGGTAGCATAATATTCTATTGTGTGTATGTACCAAAGTTTGTGTAGCCAGTCTTCCATTGATGAAACTTAAGCTCTCTCCATCTTTTTGCTATTGTGAATGGTGCTGCTATGAACATTGTTGTGCATGTATCAATTTGTGTTACAGCTCGTGTTTCTTGTAGATATATACCAAGTACAGGAATTGCTGGACTGTACAGTATTTCTATTTCTAACTATCTGAAGAAGCGTCATACTCTTTTCCAGAGTGGCTGGTCCATTTTGCATTCCCAGAAGCAATGTAGGAGGGTTCCAGTCTCTCCACATCTTCACCAGCATTTATTGTCCTCTAAATTTATGAACTTCACTGTTATTGCTGGTGTGAGATGAAATCTCATCATTCTTTTGATTTCCATCTTTCTAATGGCTAATGATCATAAATATTTCTTCATATGTTTATTTCACTACCTTGCCTTTTAGCTCTGTTGACGTCTTCCAACACAATTTTGAATAGGAGTGGTGATAAGGGCATCCTTGTCTGTTTCCTGTTCACAAAGGGAAGACTTTCAATTTTTCTCCATTGAGAGTGATGTTAGCTATTTGTTTTGTACCTATGCTCTTAATTATGTTGAGGTATTTCCCTTCTGTCCCTACTTTGTTGAGTATTTTTGTCAGGAATGGATGTTGGATTTTGTCAAATGCCTTTTCTGCATCAATCAATATGATCATATGGTTTTGTTTTGTTTTTCTTTTTTAAAAAAAATTATGTGATGGATTACATTGCTTGTTTTACTAATGTTGAACCATTCTTGCATTCTTGAAATGAATCCCAGTTGTTCATGATGTATTCTTTTTTTTGATGTGTCATTGAATTCTGTTGGCTAGGGTTTTGTTGAAAATTTTTGCATCTGTTAGTTATAGCCTTCCCTGGTTTTTGCATGAGGGTTATGGTTGTTTCATGAAAGGTATTAGGATGTTTTCCATCCTTTTCTATATTCTGGAATAATTTGAGTATATTTGCTAACATTTTGTAAAACTCATCAGTGAAGTGATCTGGACCTGAACTTTTTGGTTGGGAGTTTTTTGATAACCTGATCAATGTCTTCATTTGTTATAGGTCTGTTTAAGTTATCTACTGCATTCTGTGCACATTTTGGTAGGTTGTGGTTTTCTAAAATTATATTCATTTCTGCTAGATTTTCAAATTTTTGGAGTACAACTATTCATAATATTATGTTATTATTTTTATTTCTATTGGTTCTGTTGTGACATCATTCATGTGGTTTTTAAAGTGTGTTATTTGTGTCTATTCCCTCTTTTCTTTTGTTGGGTTTGTCAATGGTATGTCAATTTTATTAATCCTTTGGAAGAATCAGCACCTTGTCCTGTTCATTCTTTCACTAGTGTTTCTGTTTTCTATCTCATTAATTTCTGCTCTAATCTTTATTATTT
>NW_006408586.1:14306838-14312531 GCF_000296735.1 Chrysochloris asiatica
TTAAAATAGTCTATTTTATCCTGAAATCTACCTGCACTCATCACTACCTCGAACTTTGTTCCTATGTTTTTGCCTTCTTTCACATTGTAATTTTTTTTTTTTTAATCATAAAACTGACCTTCCAGATCTTCTAAATTTGTTCTTATAATTTTGTTCTGTTATGGACTCTTCCGTCTGTCTGTTGAATTCCAGGTAGTTGTCATGTATGTCTCTTCTTGTTGGTTTTCAGTCCAAAGAATTCCCTTCAGGATGTTCTGAAGATCTACATTGGCTTTGGCAAAAAATTCCTTTGCTTATGTTTTTCCTGGAATGTTTTTATTACACCATGCCATTTGATTGACAGCTTTACTAGGTAGATGAATCATGGTTGGCAGTTTTTTTTCTTTCAGTGTTTTATATATATCTCCCCATTGCCTGCATGGTTTCTGCTGAAAGATCAGCACTTAATCTAATCTGTTTGCCTTTGTAAGTAACACTACTCTTTCCCCTAGCTGCTTTCAAGAGTCTCTGCTTGTCTTTCATTTCAGAGAGCTTGATTATTATATGTCTTGGTAATTTTCTTTTGCGGGGAGGTCTAGCCTTTCCTGTGATTTGTTGAGATTCTTTTTTTTTCCCTAAAGAATAACTTTGTTTTATTATCATGATTTGTGAAAATGAAATAGGGCAAACAGTACAAGGAAGGGCACAGACAATGTCTAGTTTTAAGTCTCAAATTTCTTCTTTTTGATGGGTGGTGGGAGCTGAGCAATGATGTCATCCAGGGGCCATTCTACTGCCACTAGTGTCCTTTCATCCAACAGTTCCATGAAGAGGAGAGACTTATACTTCTTAGAAATTTTAAAAGCATGGGCTGTACGCTGCCTGATATTTGATTCATTAATGAAAGAAGCTGGATTGTAGAGTAAGGTTCTGTAGTTAGGAAGAGGCAATGACTTGCCAATGATGCAGAACATATAGGTATCATGGAGAAGGATGTGCATTGGTATCTTGGGATGAAAACTGATGCGTGTGATTGGAGTATCCCTTTGGAGCCAAAGGTGATGAAACCCATGCTTCTGAATGGTCAAGCTCCACTCTGTATACTGCTTGTCTGGGATACTGTACTCAAATACCTGTTGGTCAGAATGAGCAATAACAAGGTTGTTGGTTTTGGGAGCAATGGCAAGGGCAGTCACAGGGAAGTTGTAAGCAGGCACTGTGCAGTGAGGCTTTAATTGTTTCAGGCTGTAGATGTGGACCCCAGCACTGGTACCTGATGCAGCCAGCCAATTACCATCAGGACTGACTGCCAACAGACACATGGCTTCCACAGTCCCTGACTGGGGCTGAAAAGTATGCAGGTGTTTAAAGTATCCTTCCGACAGCTGGATGATATGATGAGACCCTTTAGTTGATGCCACAAAAAGTCTGGTGGAGTCTTCAGTAAACAAAATCTGAAGGGCAGCGCAAAGGAATGCTGGCATTTTGGGAACCCTTTGGAGGCTTATGTTGTCATGTTCATAACTCAACCAGTAAAGCAAAAACCTAGAGGCTGTTGAATAGGCTATCCAACTTCCACATGGGGAAATATATCTGCAAGTGATATTCTAAGGATCCTTTGTCTTGAGCTATAATAAATGATCTGCATTTTTAGAGAGTGGAAGGATAGCTCCATTCTTTTCTGTTGCACCTATGGCTCCCAGTCTCCAAAGTTCCAAATGATGAGCAAATTGGAAGAGGAGGAGTTGCTTCTTCATTGAACAGGAAATGAGACAGTGATGAGGGAAGGTGATTTTTCGGAGCGCAGCATAATAATTCTTTACTTCCATCTTCTCCATGAGAGGACAAAGAACTAAGTGAGTGTGCCTCCAGAAATGAGCGCCGTCGAGCTGTGGGCCACCGTGCACACGTCGTGAGTGTGACACTGGAAATGCTTTGTCTGAACGCACTGTTTCTCTTTACTGTTGGAAGTCACAGAGACCAGCTGAAAATGGAATACCGTCCCCTTGGCTGTGCCCACCACGAAATTGTCTTCTTGATCAGATACGGCAATGGACTGCACATCAGCATTTGCGATGAAATGGCTTTTGATGAGTGTCCCAGTAGCTGAGTCCCAGAACTGCACCTTCCCCACAGAGTCTACACTTTTGACAGTGCCATCAGACAAGAAAGCCATACCCCATATGATGCACTTCTGTTTAGATATCACCCATGTATCGCCTGTCCACAATCATTTTATAAATAGCACTCCTTGATTTGACATCAAACACATTAATGTAGTCTATGGAGCCAGCTGTAATGTGGGTACCAGAGGGATGCCAGCTGAGACTCAGGATGTGACTTTTCTGCCGATCAAAATGTCTTTCAAACTGGATTCTGTCTGAGGTGATTTGAAATAGTTTCACAGATCCATCCTCACAGCCAATCAAAAGTTGAGAGCCACTGGGGCTAGCAGGCATGCTCCATATGGGTCTTCCAAAGGCATCCATTGAATACTTGATGTTCAACACCTGGAGGTCATACTCAATAATTTCTCCATTGAGTCCACCACTGAAGAGTCTCTGTCCTTTTGCCCAGCACAGAGCTTCTGTAACTCAAACCTCATGACCTGGGAAAAACTTCTCCTGAAAGTAGTTTGCTGACAAGTTATAAATTTCCACAGTGCCATCTGTTCGTGAAACAGCCAATTTGTTTAACTGGTTATTGTAAACCACACAGTGGATCCCTGATGGGACATAATTAAAGAAACATACTCAATGGACCCTAAATTCACCCATTCTCTAGGATCTTGTCACTACTACTTCTCCCTCCTAGCTGCCAACAAACACAACGAGGGTAAGGCATTGGGTCTGGTTTGCCACTCGTTCCCTCGGTTCAAGACTCAGAACTCTCAGGCACAGCAGGCCTACCCGGGCCGGCCCACCTCGGTCCAGCCTGGCCAGGCTAAGAGAGCATCTGAAGCGTTTGCAAGTCTTTGCTGCCCCTTCCTTCTCTGGAGGTCTGTGGAAGAGCCCCCATTCTGGCTCCGCACGAAGGGCTCCATGAGCTTCTCTGGGCACAGAATTTGGAGGGGCCACACCGCCTCAGATGCTCCGTCTTATATCCACTTCCCCAAGCCCCTCCCCCAACTCACCCACAGCCCTATGCTCCTGTTGAGATTCTTGAATGCTTATCTTTCTGTTTTTCATGGTATTTGGGGAAATTTCTTTTAGAAGCTTTTCAGTTATCTCCTCTGTGGACTTGTGTGATTCTTCCTGTTCTGGTATGGCAATTATTCTTAAATTATTACTCTTCACATTGTCCAACATGAATCTTAGAGTTTCTTCAGGTTTTTGTTATCCTTTTTTCTGCTTGCCCTTCTATCTTAGTAGTATTGAGAGATTTGTCTTCTGGTTCACTGGTTCTGGATTCCATGTCTTCAATTCTGCTATTTTGCCTTTCAGTGTATTGGCCATTTGTGATATATTATCATTAATCATTTGGACTTTTTTTTTTTTTTTGCAAGTTTTAAATTGTTTCTAATCCTGTATATATTTATTTAATTGTTCCTGTAGCACTTTCCTGACTTTTTCCTTTTTTTCTCAAATCTTCTTTGGAGCATTTGGATGCACTTCAATATCATTTTCCTGAATTCCTTCTTAGACAATTCCAAAGCCTGCCCTTCTTCCAATATGAAGTTGAGGTCTACCTCCAGCTCATTTGTCTCAGTTACTCTATCTTGTTTCTGGATATGTGTCGAGATGGTCAGTTGTTTCTTGGGCATCTTCAATAATCATGTGTATTTTGAATAATTAGATGAATGATATATTATTAATATATTGTTGAGCTTTCTGATTGTCTTCAGGTAGATGTGATCAGGAGATGGGCTTCCCTTTTCACTTTTCTTATTACTCAACTCAGAGTAACTATAACAGTTACTGGCTGTTTTTTTCTTGTATAGCAGCTGGTATTGGCTTTTGTCTGGATGGTGGGATTTTATAGGTGTGATTGCAGCTTGGCTGTATTACCACAATTGCTGTCTATTCTTAGGTAATGTAGGGAAAGAAAGAGCCCCCTGAAGGTAAAATATGTACCAAATCCAAAACAGCAATAGCCAAATAAATAAATAAACAAATACTTTTGGTACTATAGTCTATAATTGCATGAAAGAAAAGGAGAAACAAAATTGTAGAAGATATGAGTATGACTTTAATGCCCCTTTTTCTCAGCAAGTTTGGGCTGTTCTGGGGGACCCTTCCATTTTAAGCACTTCCTTTTGACTCCTCCCTCTTCCTCAATCTGGGCCCAATGATCTTTGCTGAGCAGATCTGTGCAAATGTATAGTAGAACCCTCTGAGGGGGTTGTGGTGTGCACTCATTCAGGCACCCCTCTAGTCCCCAGAGTAGAGGTGTACATGCAATGAGACACCAATGAACTGAGAAAAAAAAAAAAAAAAGAATGTCCACACCATTATCTCAGAGGATTGGTCAGATTTCTGTAGCAGGAGCACTCCTGTGATCTTTCACCCACTGCATCATATGCAAGATTTCAATTCTGGGAATGGCTGGGAGCAGCGGATTAGAAAACACCATGTTTCTTACTTCTGCCACAAATTCCACTGACTGTAAGCCTTTGGAATTTCTAAATATTCCTTTATATGTAGCTGATACTTCTGGGACCATCCCCTCTACCTGTTTTGGCCAGTATTTTGTGTTATTGCCGGCAGAGGTCTGCACTGCACTTCTCCCTTATCAGCCACTAAGCAGACAGAAATGTCAAAGAAAATGAGGTATAATTCAGGGAAATGCTACAGAATCAGATAAACAAAATAAATAAAGGATTGGAGACAATACAAAACCTTCTAATAGAAATCTAGATAATTAATACTAAGATTTCAGAAATGGAGAATACTTTGGAAGGATAAAGGAGAAGATTTAATCAATGGAAGGTAGAAATGAGTACATTTTTAGATATACAGAAAACAAAGGAATTTGTAATAACCAGGTCAACTTTACAGAAAATACTAATGAGAGTTCTTTGGACTGATGACCAGCAAGAGCAGACAACAGGCTGTTATTGACATACATAGCAGCATCACCCCAAATTAAATCCAGATATGGAATTATTAAGTCAAACAAACCCATAAGACTGAATATAGGGAACCAGATTTATCCATTTATAAGGAAGATGATTACAAACCCAAAAGATGGAAAAGTATAATTACTGAATGTCTGAATGGTGAAGTAGTCAAGTAGATGTCAAGATAAAACAGACTGTTTTAAAATGAGGGAGAAATTAATAAATTGCAGGGTAATCTCAAAAAAAATTAATATATCCCAACATCAAATGTGGAGTCCTGGTGTGGCACTGTGGGTTAATGAGCCAGACTGCAAAGACATGTGAACTGCAAGATTGGCAGTTCAAGCTTACCAGCTACTTCTTGGAAACCCTATACAGGGTTGCTATGGGTCAGAATCGACTTGATGGCACCTAACAACAACAACATCAAATTACAAAAAGGAAAATTATAAAGGTTAAGTAAACATTAAAATAACAGAAATGAAAAAATTGCCAGAAACTCACACAGACAAAATGAATTCAGCAAAAAAACACAAAAATGTGGCACAAATAAAATGACAATAAAACAGATTCCTGCTGTGGGATAAAGCACTTGTTTAAACCTTGTGGTCAGTGTAAACCACAAGATTGGTGGCTCACATTCATCAGCCACTTC
>NW_006408586.1:14312660-14329894 GCF_000296735.1 Chrysochloris asiatica
TATCTCATGATTATAGAATAAATTGGACTAGCGAAAATAGCCAGAATAATTATCCATGCTCCCAATGAAATGGAGTCCTGGTGTGGCACTGGAGGTTAATGTGCTAGACTGCAAAGTCAGTTTGAACGGCAAGGTTGGTGGTTCAAGCTCACAAGTCACTCTTTGGAAACCCTCTGGAAATAGCCTAAAAATATATGTATTAAACTCTAATAGAACTGAAGAAAGAAATACACAAGCCCACAATAATATTAGGATATTTTACACCTCTTTTATGAAGGACAAAACAGCTAGAAAGGAACTCAACAAAGAAACAGAAGAACTTAAGAACATTATCAACTGACTTGACCACACAGACTCATATCTCATACCATATACAAAAAAAACAAACTCAATGTAGATTAAAGGATTTAATACAAAACCTAGAATTATAAAGACCAACAATGAAAAATAAGGAACCACCTAAGGCCTCTAATACATGGCACAAATACTCTGTCATCATAACTAAAACCACACAAACAGTTGTTGTTGACCAGATGGATGACTGGGACCTCCAAAACAATAGAAATTTATATACATAAAAAAATTTCAAATAGTAAAAAGAAAGCCTACGAATTTTTTTTTTTTTTATGATGACATATCAGACAAGAGACTAATCTTTAAAATATATAGAAAATTACATCTCTATAAGAGAAATTTGAACAACACAATTAAAAAATGGCACAGAAGCCACAGCCAGCGGCTAGAGAGCAAAAACCACTCAGCGACTTATGGGAAAAAAGTGGTTTTTTTTGTTTTTTTTTTCTTTTTCTTCTTCTTTTGCTATCTATTTTTCCTTCAACTCCTGTGCCCCACCCTGTCACACCCACTTTTCCTAGCCTGGGTGTCTTCACATGGGTGGGAGCTTACCCCCAAAATGATCCAGTATTGTGCACACAGGACACAATTTTCCCACAGTGCAAAGCAGCTGAAAAATGCTAGCTGAAAGTCCAAAGGCTAATCCTCCAGTGAGTTCTAATGACATCTGACTGTGGTATTTAGCCCAGAAGTTGGCTCTTCTACTTGGGCAGGAGCTTTTATTCCTGCCTTATCTAACAAGGTACAGCAATTTGGCATACAGCTGAGCCATATTTACACCCTGTAAAACCTCAACATAAAAGTCAAAAGTCAACACCAACTATCATATGCAAGATCAGTGTGTAAACCCAACACCTGTTAAAAACACATTTAAGGGAGAAGGAAGCTGTGGATATGGAGAGACCCAACTGATCATCAGAGAAAAAAGTCTGAATAATCTTTTTTCCACCCAATTATCATTCCCTGTCTGTGATACTCCATGGCATTGACTAGAGGGATGCCTGTGTGAGTGGACACCCCCACTCACCCCTGAAGGTTTCCACTGTGCGCGCACACTGATCTACTCAGCAAAGACAACTAAACTAATTTGCTAAGAGTTTTGTTGTTGTTGTTGCTTTAATTTTAGTTTTCTGTTTTTATTTTCTTTCTGTTTTTTGCCTTCTTGGTCCCACTTTTTTCCTTGGGGTGGGAGATTTCTCTCCTTACATTACCCAAGAAGAGACAACAATCATGGCCATAAAGCTAAGCTACAAGCATACCTATAATAGCCCAACATCCAGGCAGGAGCCAATACCAGCTGCTACACATTACACAGATAGCCAACACTTATTAAGATTACTCACATTTGAGTAATAAGAGACGTGAAAAGAGTAGCTTATCTGCAGAACACATTTACAAGAAGGCACTCAGCAAGCTTAATAATACAGCAACATACATTCATTTATTCATTGAAAACACATCTAACTATTGAAAATTTCCAAGAAACAACAAAATATCTAGGCCCATGTCCAGAAACAGAAAAGAGTAACCTAGACAAATGAGCTAGAGTTGGCATAGACTTCCCATTAGAAGAAGAGCGGCTTTGGATCTGCCTGAGATGGAATTCAGGAAAATGATATTGAGACAAATCCAAATGCTTCACAGAAAGGTGGAGAAAAATAAGGAAGAAGTCAGGAAAAAATGGCCCAGGACATGAAGAAACATCTTACCAAGGAAGACATTCCAGTGGACATAAAAAAAATAATAATAATTTTTGAAATCATTAGTGATTAGAGAGATGCAAATCAGAACAATAAAACATCACCTCACCACAGAATTATTAGAAAAATTAAACAGCAACAAAACCAGAGAACAACAAATTGTGGTGAAGATGTAGAGAGACCAGGACCCTCCTTCATTCCTGGTGTAATAGTCACACGATGCAATCACAGTGGAACTGGTAAAGGGCTACCTCAAAAAGTTGGAAATAGAAACACCACATGACCAACAACCCTTCTATTTGGTGTATAGTCACAAAAAATAAGAAATAAGACATGAGTAGATAAATGCACAATGATGTTCACTGCAGCACTGTTCATAACAGCAAAACGTTGAAGATAGCCTAAATGCCCATAAATGCTTTTATCTTCATCATGTTTAAATGTTCAATATTCTGGTGCTATCTGACAGTGTTCCACTTTATTCATAAGATTTCTAGAGAGTAAATATTCAGAAGTAGTCAGTCTTTCCTCCTTCCAAGTCTGTTTTAGTCTGGAATCTCACCTGAAACCTGTCCACCTTGGGCAACCTTGCTGGTATTGAAAATACCAGTGGCATAGCTTCTAGAATCACAGCAACATGCAAGCTACCACAGTACAAAAATCTGACAGAGAAGTCATGGATGTTATAATACACTACATTTGAAAAAGGACAGAACAACCAGAAAATAACTCAAGTAAGACACACAGGAAATAAATAATATAATCAAGCAACTTAACCTCATACACTTATATAGAGTAGTCAACTCGAAAGCTTTCTTTTCCAGTGCACATGGAACATTCTCCAGAATATATCAAGCGTTAGGCTGCATATTAAGTCTCAATAAATGTAAACCATCAAAATATTATATAACATCTTCTCACATCACAATGATTTAAAATTAGAAATCAATAATTGAGAGATCAAGTAAACAAAATCAACATATTGAAACTGAAAAACATCCTGCTTAACAGCTACGGGGTAATAGAACAAATAAATAATGAAATAAATATATAGGGTTTGGCAAAGGTTAGGAATATAATGAAAAAATGTATGCCAACAAACATTAGTGAACTTTATAGAGTAATGAAGTGTATCTTGAATATTAGAGTGGTTATACCTATTACATACAACATATGTAACATTGTTAATCTTTGAAGTACAAAATTATAAATTGCAGGTGAATAAAGCTGTTTAAAAAATTAAACAGTGGTTGACAAGAAGAACTTCTCCATGGTCATGTTAATGTATTCTAAATATTCACTTGTTTTCAACCTCACTCTATTATCAGTCTCACCTCTTCCTTCTAGATTCCAGGTCCCAGTATTTCATTTTGAACTATTTAATATCTTTTGTTGTTCCGTGTGCCGATGAGTCAGTCTGACTCATAGCAAACCTTTATGGGTCTTCCAAGGAGCAGCTGGTGGATTTGAACTGCCAACCTTGTGGTTAGTAGTCAAGTGTTTATCCTACAGTGCCACATAAGAGTTCATTAAGTATCAAGTGGGCTCTTTAAAATAAATTTTTATTTAATACATTTCAAATACAAGGCATGGTTTTTATCTTTAAATCACACCACAACAAATAAAAAAGATTATTTTAGAAAGTTTGTTCTTTATGTAGTAAAGACTAAAAAATAAATTCACTTTCTTCTGAAAAGCTCAAGCACAATAGAAAGTAAGCTTTAAGATATTTTTGTTTTGTATTTGTTGTTATATATTTCAATTATATTATGTGGTGCATAAAATAAGTATTGTCCTATTAGCAGGCATGACCATGAGCATGATCATTGTCCCAAAGTATTTTTTTTTAATAAAGCCAAATCAAAAATAGCTTGTAATATGAGCTGTTCTGAAACAACATAATTTAATGTATTTTTTCCTTTCAAAATATCCTCATAATTAGTATGGTGAAGTGCTGAAGGAATTGCCTACATGATAACTGAACAACTTGAACTATTAAGAATGCATTAAATGACATGATATTTGCCTAAAATTTGAAATCCAAAAATTTCATATAAATTGGAATAAGTGTCCTGATTTATTTTCCTGCTAAGTTTTAGGTACTGTTTAATTTTACATATCTTTTCTACATCTTATACTCTCAAGAACTGTTTTAAGATATATCTAAAATTACCAAAAGTAGATTGAAATATTTAAAATGTAACAGTGAATATTAGTCTTTCCTGAAATCTATTTCTGACTTTCCTATTGTCTGAATATGTTTATTATTTTATATTTTGGTTTACAGATTATAAGGAAAGTTTTGTCTTGGGAAAAATGTTTAAATCTGTACAAGACTAGGACATATATTTTGGGGATATTGAACAGTTTAATTTCATTTAAGTGAAATATCCATTGTTGTTCTTTAGAAGCTTTTTTTTAAGAAAGTAAATTGTTTTAAATTGGGCCCCAGCAAAGAAATTTTTCAAAATGTCTCCTCTTTATACTGTAGTAATTATGGATTAACTAGGTAACTCTTTTGATGATGAATGTCGTGTGCCTATAATTCAAGAAAAACTGAAAAACGTTTTTAATGCAAAATTCTATTCTATCATTGTCAGTTGCAGACACTCATGAAGTCTAAACACATTCTTTGATAAAAGACATGAGTTTCAATATATTTTTTTACATTATTAAATTTTCAAAATGAGGTCAACCTTAATTTCATCTATCTGATGTCAATTTTTGTAAATCATCCTGGTTACTACTCATAGGTCCAGTGATGTGAGCTGAAACATTGAATTATATAGTGTCATGGTATATTATTATGAGTATCAAGTAGCCATGAGTCAAGCTGTATAATGACTGAAAGCATACAGGTAGATGGATAACCAGTTCCCACCCCTGACAAGTCCTATTTCTACTGCAAGCACTGCAACAATCTCGAGTTTCATGATATGAACTTTCAAGGAAACAGATAAGTATTTAAAAATATTTATGTAAAAGTAAAGCAGAAGTCATGTACAAATGCCTTTTAGTTCCAGAATGTAGTCCTGAGAACTCTGCCATTCCCTTATTCACTGATCTCTAAAATATTGCCTCTCCCTGTGGAGAAATAATTGCTTGCCCCCTAAATGCCAGGGCATTTACCAATCAAAGTAATTTATTGCAACCAGGTTATAACTCTCTAACTCATCATTCTGGGAAGCAAGACCTCCATTTAATCTTCACCAGTGCATAAGGGTATCCATTTGTTCGTTGCTGATGCAAATTATCATGTATCATTTATTAGTTTCTACATTTAGTCCAGATTCTCAGTGGCCTAATTTGCTGTTGTATATCTTGTGATGATACATGTTTTTGCAACATTCCACAACAAAACTAGTGTGAATTATTTTTCAGATTGCTCTTATTCCCTCCCAAATTAACAACAATTTGATGACATATGTGTTAATTTGCCCTTTCATTTTTACATATTATAGGAATCTTTCTCCTCAAATCTTTTCCATTATCTGGTTCATCTATTGGTAATATCCTTGTTCACAGAATTATTTCTCTGTATTTCTGCCTATTACCCTTAAACTTTGCTTATGAAGTGTTGTCTTTCCCCCCTTTCTCATGAAAAGTTATATAGAATACTGTGGTGAACGTTCCTTTTCTTCTTCTACTGTCAACACTCCATTCCAGCCTACAACTACCTTCATCATACCTTATTATTTCTCATACTTCACATAAAGTTTGCTTAGTCAGTCAAGCATATAGATAGCTTTTGAAGCTACTTTTCATGTTTGTTTTGATGATTACTTTTGTCTAATAGCTGGGTGTCTTCCCTAATTTTATTAAAGTCCTATTTTACAGAGTATGGTCCCCATGATTCATGTTGTGGTTGTTATGTGCTTTGGGGTTAGTTCAAACATATAGGAACTCAATGTATAACAGAATAAGATACTGCCTAGTGCTAAGCCAGCCTCACAATTGTTGTGAACCTCCATGTTACCAAACATGATGTTCTTCTCCAAGTACTGGTCCCTCCTGACAACATGTCCGATGTACAAGAGACACAGTCTTACCATTCTTGCTTCTAAGGGGCAATCTGACTGCACTGCTTCCAAGACAGATTTGTTTATCTTATGGTATTCCATGGAACTTTCAGTGTTCTTGACCAGCACAATAATTTGAATGCATGAATTCTTCTATGATCATTCTTATGCACTGTTTAACTTTCCAATACATATGTTGTTGTTAAGTGCCGTCAAGTCAATTCTGACCCATAGCAACCTTATATAGGGTTTCCAAAGAGCAGCTGGTGAGCTTGAACCACCAACATTGCAGTTCAAATGACTTTGCAGTCTGATGCATATGGGTAAGGCATACCTTACTCCTCAAAATTACATCTTTGCTTTTTAACATTTTAAAGAGGTTTCTTTGCAACAGATTTGCCTAATTTAATATAAGTTTTATTTCTTGACTGCAGCTTCTAGGAGTATTGATTGTGAACCCAAGTAAAATTTCATCTTTGACAGCTCTGTCTTTGCTTAATGGTGATGTTATTTATTTGTCTAATTGTGTGAATTTCTTTACATTGAGATGCAAACAAATGTAAAGGCTATATACGTTAATCTTCATCAAAAAGTATTTCAAGTCTTCCAAACCTCCAGCAAGTAAGGTTGTGTCATCTGAATATCACAGGGGGTTAATTAACCTGCTTCAATTCTGATGCCATGCTCTTCTTCATAGATTATAGTTTCTCAGATAATTTTGTCAATAAGACAAATTAAGTAAGAAGAGTGAAAGGATACAACCCCAACAAACATCTCTCATGATTTTGAACCATTCAGTATCCGCTTGTTCCGTTCTAATGAAAACCTCTTCATCTAAGCATAGGTTCCTCATGAACATAATGAAGTGTTCTGGGATTCCCATTCTTCATATTGCTATCCATAGTTGGTTAAGATCCACACAACCTAGTGCCTTTGCATAGCCAATAAAGCACAATCAACATCTTCTGGTATTCTCTGTTTTCAGCCAAGTTCAATCTAATGTCAATAATGATATCCCTCATTCTATGTCCTCTCATGAATCTGGCTTGAATTTCGTGCATCTCCCTGTCAATGTACTGCTGAAACTGTGTTTAAAGTGTCCAGCAAAATTTTACTTGTGTTTGATATTAGTGATTTCCACATTCCATTGTGTAATTGGGTAGCCTTTCTTTGAATGGACACATACCTGGATCTTTTCCAATCAGTTTGTGAAGTAGCTCTATTCCAAATTTCTTGACATAGATGAGTGAGTACCTTCAGTGCTATATTTGTTTCTTTAAACATTTCAATCTGTATACCATCAATTCTTGATATCTAGTGTTTTTGCTAATGCCGTCAGTGCACCTTGGATATATATTTTTTTCCCTTCAATACCCTTGCTTCTTGATCATCTGCTATCTTCTAAAATGGTTGAACATCAACCAATTATTTTATTAGTGTATTCCTTCCATCTTCTTTCTTCCTGCCACATTAATTATTTTGCCCATTAAATCCTTCAATATTTCAAGGTGAGGCTTGCATTTTTTCTTCATTTATTTCAGCAGGAAAAATGCTGAAAATGTTGTTCTTGTTTGGCTTTGTAATTCCAGGTTTTTGCCCATTTCATTAGAATGCTTTACTTTTTCTTATAGAGTTGCCCTTTG
This sequence comes from Chrysochloris asiatica, assembly GCF_000296735.1. Lineage (NCBI taxonomy): Eukaryota > Metazoa > Chordata > Mammalia > Afrosoricida > Chrysochloridae > Chrysochloris > Chrysochloris asiatica. The sequence goes on from NW_006408586.1 coordinate 14,320,377, forward strand.
AAATGTTCTATGCAGCTCTTTTGCTTCTTCATTTCTTCCAGTCATTTTAGCTTCTCTATGCTCAAGAGTAGTTTTAGAATCTCTTCCAGCTTTCTTTTTGGACTTTTCTTTCTTTCCTGCCTTTTTAGTGACCTTTTGCTTTGTTCATATATAACGTTCTTGATGCCATCCCACAACGATTTTCATCTTTGGTCATTAGCATCTATTATACCAAATCGGTTGTAGAGATGGTCTCTAAATGCAGATGGATATACTCCTATTTAGACTCATAGATTTACCAAAAATTTTCTTTAGATTTAGTTTGAGCTCGTATATGAACAATTGATTCCACAGTCAGTTCTTGGCTTTTTTGACTGATAATATAAAGCTTTTCCACTGATTCTCCCCATAAATTTAATCAGTTTGATCCTGATATATTTCATCCGGTGAACTCCATGTGTACAGTCACAGTTTATGTTGTTGAAAAAAGGTATTTGCAATAAGTAAGTCTTTGGTCTTGCAAAATTTTATCATGGTATTTCTAGCATTGTTTTTATCACCAAGGCCATATTTTATAACTATTGATTTCTTTGTTTTCAACTTCATATTTGAATCACCAGTAATGATTGTTACATCTTGATCACATGTTTGATTAGTTTCATAATGAACAAGTTTTTAAATTATTTAAATATTATCACCTCTGATTTTGTTGTTATTGTTGTTGTTAAGTACCGTTGAGTTAGTTCTGACTAATAGCAACCCTGTATAGGGTTTCCAAGGAGAGGCTGGTGAGTTTGAACCATTGATCTTGAAGTTCATATGACTTTGCAGTCTGGTGCATTAACCCATATCACCACACAGTAGGATCAAATACTTTTCTTTGTGTTCTGGTTTAGTGCCCTTAAGTTTGTCCTTACTCATAATGATCATGTATAGGACGTCTTAGGCTATAAATCTTTATAAGATTGTTGTTGTTGTTAAGTGCCATCGAGTTGGTTCTGACCCTTAGTGACCTTGTATAGGGTTTCTGAGGAGCAGCTGTTGAAATTGAACCATTGACCGTGTGATTCAAACCAACTTTTCAGTCCAGAACATTAACCCACAGTGCCATACAAGAACTAGCCTCATATTTGTTCTGAGGACCAGGTGGTGGGATCCACTGGCCAAGCTTGTGGTCAGCAGTTCAGTGCCTATCTACAGAACCACAGCACTCCTCAGCCTTTCTTATAGGCATATGGATATTTTCGTATAACATAGAGAATTGTAATTCAAGATAAATATTAAAATGCTTTTTTTTTTTATGATGAATGTGGAAGCAATTCTCTTCAATTTCTGATTGTCAGCATAGTAAACAATGTGATACTCCAATTAAAAATGACATTACCAATCATTTTCACGCTCTAACACCTAAGATATTATTATGCACTGTATTTTGTTTTTAATGACTCCAATTTTCCTATATTCCTACTCTATACATTCTACCTTCTTATAATGATGCCATGATGAAATTGAAGAATGCTACCAAATTCTTCAGTATGAAATTGATGAAACATGCAATTGAGATATATTGATAATTACTGCTGATTGGAATGCAAAGGTTGGAAACAAAAAGAAAGAATTAGTAGGAAAAAAATGACATTGGTGTTAAAATTATAGAGTTTACATGAACAATTATTTATTTGTAGCTAATACTTTTTTTAAAACAACATCACAAATGACTCTATACATGTAGCTCACCAGATAAAATATACAGCAATCAAATTTAATAAATCTGTAGAAAGAGACAGTATAAAAGCTCCATATCATCAGTCAAAACCAGGCAGGTGCAGATTGTGGAACAGACCATAAATTGCTTATATTCAATTTCAAGTTCAACATGAAGAAAATTAAAACACGTCCATGAAAAGCAAAATGTGGCTTGAAATTTTCCCACCTGAATTTAAAAATCATCTCAAGAACAGACTTGATGCTTTAGACACTAATGACTGAAGACCAAAGGAGATGTGTGATGATATTGAAAACATCATACATGAAGAAAGCAAATAATCATTAAGAAGACAAAAAAAAAGTGAATGACCAAAATGGAGGTCAGGAGAGACTCTGAAACTTGCTATTGAGCATAGAGGTATGAAAAAACATTGAATAAATAAGGGAAAAGAACTGAACAGAAAATATCAAAGGGCATCTGGAGTAGACCAAGTCAAGTACTATAACAAAATGTGCAAAGATGTGGAGTTAGAAAACTAAGCAGGAAGAATACACTCAGCATTTCTCAAGTTGAGGGAACTGAAGAAAAAAATTTAAGTCTCAATGCACTATATTAAGGATTCTATAGACAAATTACTGAAGTGTGCAGAAGCATTAAATGAAGATAGGAGAAGTATACAGAGTGACTGTACCAAAAAGAAATGACAGATATTCAACAATTTCAAGCATTAGCATAAGATCAAGAGCCAGTGGTACTGCAGTTCATGGCACACTGAAGATATTGGCAAAGAACAAAGCTCCAGGAATTGATGGAACATAAATAAAAATCTTTCAACAAACAAACACAACACTGGAGACATGCACTCATCTATGCCAAGAAATCTGGAAGACAGCTTACCAGTCAATTGAATGGAAGAAATCCATATCTGTGCCCATTGCAATGTAATCCAAAGAAATGCAGAAATCATCTGACAATATCATTAATATCATTTGCAAGTAAAATTCTGCCAAAAATAATTCAAAACCACTGCAACAGTACATTGACAGGGCACTACCAAAAGTTCAAGACAGATTCACATGAGAACGTAGAATGAGGGATATCACTGATGACAGATGGATCTTGGCTGAAAACAGATAATACCAGAAAGATGTTTACCTGTACTTTATTGACTCTGAAAAGGCTTTCAGCTGTGTGGATAATGACAAACTATTGATAACATTGCAAAGAATGGGTGTTTCAGAACACATAGTTGTGCTCATAAGGAATCTATATATAGACCAAAAAGTAGTTATTCAAACAGAACAAGGATTTAAAATTAACAGAGATGTGTACCCAAGGTTTTATTCTTTCACCATACATATTCAGTATGCTGAGCAAATAATCCTAATAACTGGATTATATACAGAAGAATGTGTCATCAGGATTGGAGGAAAACTCATTAACAACCTGTAATATCCTGGTGTGGTACTGTAGGATAAGCACTGGATCACAATTCAGTTTGAACCTCAAGGTCAGCAGCTCAAACTTACAAGCTACTCTTCAGAAATCCTTGCACATAAGACAAACATCTTATCATCCTTGCTACTAAGCAGTATTCTGACTGTACTGGTTCCAGACAAATTTGTTAATTTTTTAGAAGGTCCATGGTATACTCAAAATTCATGCCCAAACCTAATTTAAAAACTGTAATTCTTCTTTGGTTTTCCATATTCATTGTCCAAATTTGTATGTATATGAAGTAGTTGAAAATATAATGGGTTGGGTAGGGACCTTACTCCTCAAAGTAAAATTTTTGCTTTTTAGTATATATTAGTATATTATTATTAACCAAAATCCACAGTTTATTGAGATTTTTTTTTGGGGGGGGTATCTTTTTGTGGTGTTGTAGAATAAGCACTCAACTGCAAGGTCAGTTTCATCCACAAGGTCCGTGGTTCAAACTCACCTGTGGCTCTTCGAATATTATTAGATGTCAGAAGCAACTTGAAAGCACTTAACAACAACAATGCTCCCATTCAGAATTCAGTCATCACTACATCCTCTAAAATTTCTCTTGGTTATTACAGTTTCTCAGACTATCCTTCTTTTTGATAGATAGTTGGAAGGTATTTTGTAGAAATTCCCTCATGTGGGATTTTATTTTTTTACTTTTCTCATGAGATAACGGGTTTGAGAAAAGGGGAAAAAAAAGGTAAAGTTCATTTTCATTACATAAAATTAATGGTGTATACTGTCAACATGGCTTATTACTATTGGTGTTGAATCTGATCATGGACCTGAGTTTGTATTTATCTGATTTTTTAACCACAAATATTTTTTTCTCCTTTTCATACTGTCTATTTTAAGAGAAAGTGGGTTAAGAACTAGACGGTGAACCACAAAGTTGGTGTTTCAAACCCACCAGCAGCTCCTTGGAAACCTTATATATGGTTGCTATGAGAGGGAATTGGTTCAAAAACACTTAACAACAACAACAATATGCAGCCCCCGCTTAAGAAGTTTAGGGTGATGGTCCATATTATTAAGAGTAACAAACCTGTAAACTTTTGATTTTTTTTTATCTCTTTATGAGAGATAGGCATATCTTTGCAGACTTATTTATTCATTTAATAATTTACTTAGTAAGTACTCACAAATACTTTCTGTGTGCTTTGATAATAATCCAATACTAGTTTTTTTGTTCAAACCTGTAGGTTCTTTTTTCTTTCTCATATATCTTTTCATTGTGTGTGTGTGTTATAACTACTTTACTCTGTTGAACTATCTTGTATTTCAGCCATTTTTTTTTTCAATATGCATTATTCGAAACTTATAGTCAATCACATCTTTCAGGGTTCCTATAATATTGTTGTTATTGTGATATGTATACAGGAGTATTCAAAAAGTTCCTGGAAACATTCCATTATCTTTTAGTTCCATTTTCCCACAAACTTTTTGAAGCCTTTTTGTGTGTGTGTGTAAATCAAGCCTTTGTCATTGCAGCTATTGTCATAAAAATAACTCAGTGATTTAATTAAATTCATTATATTGTGCAGCCATCATATGATAGTTCCTTCTATTGGAGAATGGTAAGAGAATTCAATCTGGGTACTAATTAGACTTGTTTATGATATTTTGCATTCTGTTCTGGAAGTCTTCCAACTCCTAAATGAGTTTTACTGAATTTTCATACCATAAGGTTCACTGTTAATTCTACAAAAGTCTATCATTTTGACAAATACAAGTATGCTTTAAAATGTTCATGAAATATTCCATTCTCTTTTGATTAAATTTTTCATGAATTTTTTAAAGCATTTTTGTACACATGTGTCATGTATTATCACTATATAGTATCAGATTCAATAGATTTACCATTCTAAATAATCCTGCATGCTATCCTATGTTCTTTTCCTCAAGCACATGGCAAATACTGATCTGTTTATGGAAGCTATAATTTTAATTTTTCCAGAATGTCATATGTGTCATCCTATAGTATGTAACTATTTTTCTTCCTCAAAAATTCTTTATTTTTATGTGTCTTTGCATAAAATAATTCCTTTTAATCACTGAATACTATTCCAGAGTATAAATCTACACAGTTTACCTATCCATTAAACTACTAGATAATATTTTTATAACTTCCAGATTTCAGAAGTGTGAATGTGAATAATATTGCTATAAACATCTGCATGCAGGTTTGTGTGTGTGAATGTACATGCACATATGTTTTCTAGTCAATTGGATAAATATCAAGCAGTGTCATTGTTGGATCATTAGTTAAAACTATGTCTAGCTTTGCGTTACACTGCCACATTACCTTCCAAACTGCTGCACAATATTGCATCCACTCAAGGATTAAGGAGAATTCCTTTGATTAGTCATCTGTGCCAGCTATTAATTTTGTCAGATGTTTTTGTTTTTATATTTTAGAAATTTTAATATGTATAATGATATCTCATCAATACAATTTGTAATTCACTAACAACAAATAAAAGGAGTTCTATTGGTGAGGTATTTGGCAGCTAACAGAAAGCTCAGCAGTTCAATGTTATCAGCCATTTTATGAAACATGTATTTATGGTTTACTATTATAAAGATTGGTTGTTATTAAGTGCCCTCAAGTTGATGCCAACTCATAACGACCCTATTTGGCCTTGGAAGCCCTATGAGTTTCAACTCTGTCCTAAAGGGGAGCTATGAGTTGGGATTGTCTTGATGGCAATATATAATGGCAAGTAATGTAATTTCATATTTTTACTGTTGTAACATGCCATAAGGTGAGTTCTGACTCACAGTAGCCCTGAATAAGGCTTCTAAGGAGTGATTTGTAGGTTTGAATCAACTACCTTTTGGTTAGTAGTCCAGTGCTTAATCTACAGTACCACACAAGGACTCCAATCTCATATAGTTATTTAGTATTTGGATATCATCACTGATGGGTGATCTGTTGAAATATTTTGCCTATTTTTACTAACTTTTCTTTCTTTCTTTTTTTTTTTTTTTCCTTTTTAATGGCTGAGTTTTAAACATTCATGATATATTGGCATGTTTTGCACATATTCTCCAACTCTTTAGTTTGTTTCATTGTAAGAGCAGATAATTTTAATTTCAATGAAGCTCAACTATTTCCCCCTTTTTCAGATTGTGTTTTAATTATTTTATCTAACTCATTAGTAAATTCAAGGTCATCATATTTTTTCCCTATTTTTTTTTTTTCAAAAGGATGTTTCTCATTTTAAGCTTTCATCTATGGTACATTTTGAGTTAAATGTTGCATGAGGAATAATATATGGATTGGATCTCTTTTTCTCTCTCTTTTTTTTTTTATGTTAAAACTTAGTTCTGATTTTTCAAAACTCATCATAGAGACAAATCACAAGAAATTGGAAAGACCAATTGCTAGAAAAGGATATCATGTTTGGTAATGAAGAGGGTCTTTATTTTGAGGCGAATCTCTCAATGTGATGCTCAACAATGAACTCAAACATATGATCCTGAAGGTGGCACAGGACCCAGAAATGTTTTATATAAGGTCACCATGAGTTGGAGCCAACTTGACAATAACTAACAACAAAACTGTTAAAGAAAATATGTAATATCATCTTTTGCCTTTATGTTACAGTTTATTCTAAAAATGACGCCCTAGAATGTATGTTTCAAATATCTTCCATTATTTATCGAAGTCATGTTCCTTTCATTGGAATTGGCATGCAATATTAATGCTCAAAATAGAATAGTATTATATAATTCCCCCCCCCTTTTTTTTTTATCTTTGAACATTTTACTAAGTGTTCCTTCTGTGATTCTGTGGTATTTCATAGTTCTTTTTAGGGTCGCCATTTCAATTTGGTTACTAGAACTTCTCACTGATATATAGCATTTCTAGTTCATTGAAACTCTACATTTACTTGTGTGTTTTCTTCAATATCTCAATGGGAAGGAGAACATGGACTACACATCCTAACAATTTATGTACTTGGATTTGATTTTGATTTTTCTATTTTAATAAGGATATGTTATGATCTTAGTTCTCTACCTAAATGCATTTTTCTACCATGAAAATTCTGCACTGACAATACAAATTTGACATCTGAGTTTTCATCCTAGCACTCAGTATTTTAAACCTGGTGTTTAAAACAAAAGTCAGCCTTTGGTACATTTTGTCTGAAAACTTAGCCAGAGATTTTATTTTATAGCTCAAAATCCAGTGCCATCAGTTGATCCGAAATCACAGAAACCTTGAATAGGGATTCAGAGATGTTAATTCATTGTTCTTTTTGTTGTTAAGTGCCATCAAGTCTGCTGTGACTCACAGTGATTCTGTATAGGGTTTCTGAGGAGCGACTGGAGAATCTGAATTTCCAACATTTTGGTTCAAACTGAAGTTGCAGTCCAGTGCATTATCCCACAGGGAGCAGAAACCCTTATCTTTTTCCACTGAGCTTCTGGTAAGTTTGAATTTCTTACCCTACAACTTCATCAGGGCTCCTTTTATTTTACAAAGTACACCTATAAAAGTGTTGTGGTGCAGTGAATTACTTTTTACAGCTTTTTAAGCTGTAGTCTTGAAACACCCAAATAGTGATTACCTAGGTTACAATATTCCAATTGATTTGTCAGTTACTATGCAAATTAAACAAAATCTTCCAGTCTATTTATGGAGTACTGGTGTGGGCTAATGCTGCTAGACTACACAGTTGGTTTTGAACTGCAAGGTTGGTGGTTCAAGCTCATCAGTCGCTCCTTGGTAACCCTCTAGAGGGTCGCTGTGGGTCAGAACTGCCTCAATAACACTTAACAACAACAACAACAACATTTATGGAATTGGTCTGTTCCTAGTCCAGCTGAAAGAGTCCTGCCTTGAAATTGAGAAGCAATTTGCTTATAAATAGGCCAAACCCACAAAGATTCTGGGGACCTCACTGCAATCAAGAAGAATCTGAGTATAGAATCACTCAGGACCCAGAGTCCCTGCAGACCCAAACATAAAGAAAGATGGATGGCTTCCATGGACTTGCCAGGCCACAGAGAGGTAGGTAGTGTGGCAAGACCTGGTGGAGGGGCATAGAATAGCCATCCGCACAGACTCAGGAGATTATGTGCAATGATCTTCCTGGGAGTGAGGCAAGACTCAGCACTGCCCCTCAGCAGAGCAGGAGCCTCAGAACTCATGCAAGCTTCCTAGGGAGCGTAACTGGAGCCAAAGCCATACTAACAGGAAGATATACATCATCCGACTGTGACCACAGTACGCCTACCCGAAGATTTAGGATAGAGTCTTGGTGTGGCACTATAGGATAAGCCCTAGACTACAAGATCAGTTTCAACATCAAGGTTGGAAGTTCAGCCTCACCAGCTACTCCTCATAAACCCTATAGAGAGTTGCTATGAGTCAGAACCAATTCAACAGCTCTTAACAATAATAAGAAAATGTAAGATTGGGATGGGTAATTTGGGAAGGGTAAGAATTTCTTCTTTTAAGAATCTTTTGTTACTGTTGACTGTTTGTGTTCTTTAATAATAATTAGGCTTTAACTTTGCCAGCACTGTGAGTGCCTCGTGTGTCCAGCTCAGTTACAGCTGATCTTAGCACCCATCGAATAGTTGATGCTAGAAAGTGTACATGTTTCATTCCTAGCAGTCTTATGGTTGCCTGCATGTCTAGGTACAGCCTATGTGCACATACAGTTCAGATAGCATACAGACATAGAATTTGTTTATAAAATTGCAAAGGTAAAATTATACCTCAAATCTCTAACTCTGAAAAAAGCCCCACAACTAGAAATTTATGGTAAAAATGTCTCATCTTATGCTTAACCACTGATTTACTGGCTGAAATATTGATAATAATTTAATGCAGAATTTATTACATAGGTTTTTGAAAGACAAATATTAGAAAAGGTAATAAGTTTTAGTACATAGTTCTAAATATCTGATAATTATGAAATAATTTTGTAAGGGTGATACATGTAAATAGTTTACAAAAATCAAACTAATAGTGTGCAGTAAATATACTTATTCAAATACTCACTGTAAACAGAATGAGTAGAAAAACTAACACATCACTAAACAATTTAAGTGAATTTTCAAATTGACTATCCATGAAAATCAACTTCAAAAGCTCTCTACTGAGATAAACAATGAACTTTAAAAGTTTTTAAATTGCATTTTGTGGTTTTATAATCTCATATAACTTCCTTAAAATAATAAACAGAACATCAATGTTTTAACTTTTATTTGTCTACTAATTCTAGTGTTGTCTTTAAAGCTACCTCACATTTAAATTTTAATAGGTATGTTTTATATTTGAGAATGACATGAGCATACACAATAAAATTTCCCATACAAAATA
>NW_006408586.1:14331434-14335440 GCF_000296735.1 Chrysochloris asiatica
GGTGAAAGAATACAACCCTGTCACACACCTTTCTTAATTTGAAACCATTCAGTTTTCCCATGTTCTGCTTGAACAAATGCCTCTTGGTCCATGTACAGATTCCTCATGAGCACAATTAAGTGTTCCGGAATACACATACTTTGCAATATTGTCCATAGCTTGTCATGGTCCAACCAGCCATAAGCCTTTGTGTAGTCAATAAAGCACAGGTAAACATCTTTCTGATATTCTGTGCTTTCAGCCAAGATCAGTTGGACATTGGCAATGATATCCCTCATTTCACAGCCTCTTCTGTATCTGGCTTGAGCCTCTGGAAGTTCTCTTTCAATGTATGGTCCCAGCTGTTTCTGTATTACCTTTAGTAATACTTTACTCTCATGGTATATCAAAGATATTGTCCGATGATTTCTGCCTTCTGTTGGGTCACCTCTCTTTGGAATGGGCACAAATATGGATCTCTTCCAATCAGTCATCCAGATAGTTTTCTTCCAAATTTCTTGGCAGAAATGAGTGAGTGCCTCCTGTGCTGCCTCACTTTCTTGAACGATTTCAGTCTTTATTCCATCAATTCATGGTTTCTTGTTCTTTGCGAATTCCTTCAGTGCACCTTGGAATTGCTCCTTACGTATCATTGGCTCTTGATCATACGCTACCTCTTGAAACGGTTGAACATCAACCGATGGAAAAGTTCCTTATTAAGAGTCAAACAAGGCCAGAGGAAGATTGTGGAACAGACCATCAATTGTTCAACTGAAAATTCAAACTGAAGCTAAAGAAAATGAAATAAAGCCATGAGAGCCAAAATCTGACCTTGAATATATCCCACCTGAATCTAGAAATCATCTGAAGACAGATTTGATACATTAAATACCAGAAACCAAATCATGACTGGCCATCTCTAATTTACAGTGGAATATTTTTGTTTAACAAAATTTGAAAGCAACTACTCCACACTCAAAAGAAAGAACTTAATATTGTCAGACCCATAATTAAAGTACAGTGAGAATATTTCAGTGAATAATTAGTTGACCCAACTTTTTAGCATATATGTCAAAAGACAATGAAATTATATGTTTTTTTTTTCCCTGTTACACATTTTCAATAATGCATCACCCTTATTTCATTTAATCATAAAAGTACTGAAAATGAATTTACAGGAAGGTAAGTGAGTAGCTCAAACTGTTAAATATATTTAGCTTTCATTCTGGAACACATCTACATTAATAAACCTGACAGTTTAATATAATATTCAGAAAGACATAAGCTATAGATAAATTTCCAATTAGTTGTTATTTGACATACATTTTAAATTATTCCATTTCTTTTTTGTTTGTTTGTTTAGTTATTTATTCAAAAGATATGTGAACATCAACTAGGTGTCAGGCATTTTACAAAGAACATGCTATACATTTAAAAAAAAACATACCTCACTTTTATGTGGTACACTCCAGTGGTAGAAATAAATAAACAGTAAGCATAATAAATAAGTGGAACAATATGTAAAAAGAAGTTAAGTGCTATGAAAAGCATGACAGTGATTTGGAAATGCAGTGGTGGCATAACAGGTGATAATTTTAAATTGAATAGAGAAGTGACAGAAACAGATGGAGCTGGCTGTAGGTACATCTTAGCAGATAATGTTCCAAAATGGGAAAGTGTAAAATCTTCTAAAGGCTATGCTTACACATTCTCCAAAGAAATAAGAGACAGTGAAGCTGGCCAGAATCAAGCAAAAGAGATAGTATTGAGACAATAAAAAATAGAGTTGGAGAGCAAGAGAGAAGATGGATCATGTCAGGTCTTAGAAAGTGTATTTATTGATCTTAGTTTTTAACAATTTTAAAAAAATAAAATTGTTACTAGTTTTAGAAATATTTGAACTTAAAAATAGCAAATTGTCATAAAGTTTGTATATATGAACATAAGTAATACATGTAGACTTTCAAACATTCTACTAAATACCATTCTTTACATATTAAAATATAAAATTCAGGACAATTTAAAAACCTTATTACGTAATATAATTTATATACTGACAGTCTAATTTGTTTAATGTACAAATATTGCATTTCTACTCTTTCTAAAAAATGACTCACAATAATCTAATTCTAATTGAATTAGCAGACTTAATTATTTTTAAATAACTGCCATTATTTGTACATCCTAGTAAAATTTTTAGTGTATTTATATATCCACATGGTTAGTAGAACTATCACTAATGAGACTAATGAAGGATTCTTTAATGCACAAAAGATAAAGAGAATTCTATGAAGATGCATTTCATTTAGCTGTTTTATAGTTCACATACGCTCAACTAAAAAAAGAAAAGATTAGAATTAAATGGGTAGTCCAATTATGGAAATTTTATACTGTAATAAAGAAGTGTATTAAGAAAAGAAATTGTATTACCAAAGTGATGCTCCAATGGAAAAGTGCATAAAATGGGGACTTTTGGCATGCTGCATGACAGAAAAAAAGAAGAAATGATTGCAGTGAAAGAAGAAATATCCTGGACTCTAAATATAACTTATAATTTGTTATAACTTATAAAGGAACATATCTGTACCTTTGTAAGGAGCTCTGGTAGTGTAGTGGTTATGAATTGGGCTGCTAATCTCACAGTCAGCAGTTCGAATCCACCAGCTGTTCCATGAGAGAAAGACGAGGCTTTCTGTTCCTGTAAAGATTTATAGACTCGGAAACCTTATACAGGATTGCTATGAGTCAGAACCAACTCCACGGCACATAGCAACAACAACAAGATGAAATCAGAAAAAAATTGATTCTGTTATTAATTCACCATGCATTTTTATTTAAGATAATATTTTCAGAATTAATTATGTTTTTCCAAGAGGAAAAATTCCCATTACTCAATGAGGTTTCATAATTCTAATATGCAATGCTCCTTGCCTTGTATCTGCTATCAAATGATATTACCTTACAAACTTAAAATTAACTTATTTTCAGTCTGTTTGAAGGACGTTTCAGAGCTATGGCTGGGCATAGTACTTTCCGATGAAGTTTTTTCTGATCTATAGGGTTTCTAAGGAGCTACTAGTGAGCTTGAACCACAGACTTTGCCCTTCAAACTGACCTTGCAGTCCAGCGTGTTAACCAGAGCACCACACCAGGGTTTCTTTAGGTAATATCTGTTTGAAGAAGAAGCAAAGAATTTGCCAAGTTCTTCAGTTACTGGGAATTGCTTTAATTCTAGGTTAATTCTTTAAGACACATTTTTGCTTATTAATTTCCAAAGCTATTTTGTTGTTAAATGCTGTTGAGTTGCTATAGAAGTCATATATCCAGACCTGTCCTAGTATTAATTTATTCAATCATTCAAAAATATTTTTAAAGAATAAGTTTTGCTTAGGGACCCCTGAGTTAGAGTGATCCTACAAACAACTAAATAAAACACAGCCTGACCTTGTGCCATCCTCTCACTGTTGTATATATTGTGTAAATCCATCTCATTGAGGTTCTTTCTTTTTTTTGCTGAACTTCTATTTTATCAAGTATGTTCCCCTTCCTCAAACATTGATTCCTCCTGATCACATGTTCAAAGTACATGAGACAAAGTCTTGCTATACTTTCTTTTAAGGAACAAGCAGGATGTACTGCTTTCAAGACAGATTTGTTCATACTTTTTGAAAAATTTTATTGTGAATGAAGTTTGTGTATATGGGAGAACAGTTTTACATTCGTCCATCATATTTCATTTCATTGCAGTGATTACAATTCCCTCCATGCATCATCAAACTACCAAAGGGTACACCATGCAAGCCTGCCCCAGCTATCAACACGCAGACCCTCTCAATCCCTGAATTCAGAATCATGTTTTTCTAAAAAATGTATACATCTCTTCTAAGTGTTCAAATTGTTTGGAGTACAGCTCTTCAGCTTGAGGACTAAGGTGACCCTGACCCAAGCCATGGTATTTTCAATAACCTCATATGGATGCAAAAGCTGGACAGTGAATAAGGAAGATCGTAGAAGAATTGATGCCTTT
>NW_006408586.1:14336640-14337804 GCF_000296735.1 Chrysochloris asiatica
TTTGTATATTTCTTGCTTCAATTCTAGTACAGTTTACTTTATATATTTTGGTGCTCTTTCATTGGGAACGTAGATGTTAATTATGGTTATATCATCTTGCTCAATTGACCCTTTAATCATGAGATAGTGTCCTTCTTTATCTCTTATGCTGCTTTTTGCCTTAAAGTTTATTTTATTAGAGATTAGTATTGCCACTCCTGATTGTTTTGTATTGCAATTAGCTTGCTATATTTTCTTCCATCCTTTAACTTTTAGGATGTTTTTGTCTTTGCGTATAATGTGTATCTCTTGCAAGCAGCATATTGAAGGGTCTTGTTTTCTTATCCATTCAGCAACTCTCTGTCTCTTCACTGGTGCATTTAATCCATTGACATTCAGTGTAATTATCAAGAGTTATGAATTAATTGCTGTCATTATGTCAATCTTTTGTGGTGCTTTTCATTCCTTTGTTTTTTATGCCTTCTTGCACTGAGTTCTTTTTGTGTGTGTGCTAGATTTTCTCAGTTTCTTCTTAGTTTTCATGTTTCCTTGTTCTTCTTGGATCTTCATTTTCATGTTAAATTGTGAAATATTAACTTTCTCTGGGATTACCCTATAGTCTATTAACTTCCCTCCATTTCAGACAGTCTATTGTATCCTGCAGTCTACCTGACTGACCTAAACACCAGGATCTCTGTTCCTATATTTTTCCCTTCTTTGACATTGTTATTATTTTGATCTTTGATTGGCCTCACAGGTCCTTTGAATTCATTGTTGTAATTTTGTTCTTTTCTGAACTCTGCTATCTGTCTGTTGACTGAGTTCCAGGTGGTGTTGCCACATCTGACAATCTCTGGTTGTTGTCAGTTCTTATTGGTTTTCATTCCAAAGAACTCCCTTTATGATGCTTTGAAGTGCTAGATTGGCTTTGACAACACCTCTTAGTTTCTGTTTATCCTGGAATGTTTTGATTGTACCATTGTATTTGATTGACTGTTTTGCTGCATAGACAATTCTTGGTTGCAATTTTTTTTCTTTTCTTTTAGGGTTTTATATCTGTCTTCCCATTGCCTTCTTGCCTGCATGTTTTCTGCTGAGAAGGCAGAGCTTCATCTGATTTGCTTGCCTTTGTAGGTAACACTTCTCTTTTCCCTGGCTGCATTTAGGATTCTCTCCTTGTCTTTG
>NW_006408586.1:14339820-14342324 GCF_000296735.1 Chrysochloris asiatica
CTGTATGGCCAGATCTGCTGTTTCTTGCTAAGTAAGGCAGGAATAAAGGGTCCCACCCAGGTCAACTTTAGGGCTGAGTCCCAGAGTCAGACATCATAAGAAGCAGCCAAAGGATCAGTCTGTGAGACAATTGGGACTCCCAGGGACCTCCTGCCTATACTGTGGGAAAACTGTGGGTGCAATTCTGGACCATTTTGGGGGTGCTTTCCCACCTGCCTGAAGCTGTCTGTGCTGTGCTGTGAGTGTGCGACAGGGGAGAGGAGAAAGGAAAAGTTTAAAATCCATCACACCTCTTTTTTCAGACGCTGCTCCATGGTTTTTAGTGTCGTATCACTGTATTAGCCTGGCTGTGGAGACAAGGCTGAAGGGCCCACAGGGAGCATTTGGATAGTTTCAGAAATCACCATTCTTTTCTTCCACAGTCAGATTTTTCCACTTGTAGGTCCTGGTAACTGATGTGCTGTGCCTTATATTAGATTCAAAACTCTGGAGTTGCTCCAGGAAAATGACTTCTCTGGTTTTCCCATGCCTCCACCGAGGAGACTCTCCTACCTGCCTCTGCTTCTCCCACCCCCAAACAGGAAGTCCTATTCATACTTCTTGAAGTTCATGGTATATTCAATATTGTTCTTCCATACAAATATTCAGTATTTAAATCTTCTTAAGTCTTCCTTATCCATTGTTCATTTTTCACATATATATGAAGTGATTGAAAATAGCATGACTTGAATCAAGGGCACCTTACTCTTCTAGGTGACATCTTTTATTTTTTAAGTGTTTGAAAAAGTCTTTGGTAGCAAATTTTCCAAATTCAACAGATCTTTTCATTTCCTGAATGCTGCTTCCATTAGTGTTGAGTTTGAATTCTAGTAAAATAGAATCCTTGATAGCATTAACTATTTCTTCCTTTATCATTCAACCCAGTAATGAATATTCTTGCTTTCTTTATATATTGAAGGCAGTTGTCTTTGATCTCTATCAGTAAGTGTTTCAAGTTTTCCTGGCTTTCAGTAATCAAGGTTGTGTTATCTACTTATTGTAGGTTCTTGATGAGTCATCCCCCAATCCTGATGCTGCATTCTTTTTCCTACAGTTCAGCTTCTTGGAGTATTTGTCAGCATGCAAATTGAATAATAATGGGAAAAGGATACAACTCAAATGCATACTTTTTTTTCTGATTTTAAATTATACAGTATCCCCTTCTTGTGTTTGAATGACTGCCTCTTGATGTATGTCAGGTTCCACATGGGCAAAAATAAATGCTTTG
Organism: Chrysochloris asiatica; assembly: GCF_000296735.1. Classification (NCBI taxonomy): domain Eukaryota; kingdom Metazoa; phylum Chordata; class Mammalia; order Afrosoricida; family Chrysochloridae; genus Chrysochloris; species Chrysochloris asiatica. Next base: position 14,341,088 of record NW_006408586.1, read on the forward strand.
GAATTTCTATTTTTTGTAATGTTAACCATAGTTTCCTATGATCCTCACAATTGAATGACCTATATAGTTCATCAAATACCAGTAAACATCTTTGTGATATTCCCTGCCTTTAAACACCAACAATAATATATCTTGTTCCTTGCTATCTTCTAAATCTTGAATTTTGGGCAGATTCCTATTGATGTACTATAAAATTTTACTTGTGTGTGATGCTTTAGAATTTCCATTCTTTGCAATCTTAACCATAATTTGCTATGATCCACACAATTAAATGATATGCATAGTTATTCAAACACTGGTAAATATGTTTGTGGTATTCTCTGCCATCTGGCAACAGCAATAATATCCCTTGTTCTATGCTATCTTTTGAATCTTGAATTTTTTTGGCAGATTCCTGTCAATGTACCCCCAAAGTTTTACTTGTGTGTGATATTTAAAAAATTTAAATAATTTTCTAATCCTTTGGGATCATCTGTCTTTGAAATGGACACAAATATGGATTTTTCTAATAGACTGGCCAGTTAACTTTCATCCAAATTTTCTGGCATAGATAATGAATACACCAGTGTTGCATCTATTGTAGAAACACCTCAATAGGTATTTTGTAAATTCTTGGAAGCTCGTTTTCATCAAAGTCACTTCAACTATGATTTCTTCCTTCAGTAAAATCAGCCCTTGCTTTTATGTTAGCTTTTGAAATGGTTGAGCATCGACCAATTATTTTTGGTAAAGACCCTATGTATCACTTTGGTATTTTTTAGATGTTCTGTGCATCAGTCAAGATTTTGCTTACGTTCTTGTTAAGTAACACTGAGTCAGTTCTGACTCATAGTGACCCTGTATAGGGTTTCCAAGGAGCAACAGGTGGGTTTGAACCATTGACCATGTGGTTCACAGTCCAGCGCTGATCCTACAGGGCCACACCAGGTGTCAATTTTGCTTATGGAATCACTTGATGTTGCAACTCAATGCTTGAAATTTTTTTCAGTATTTTTAGTTTGAGAAATACTTAATAAATTCAACTCTTTTAATTTTCTAATTTAGTATATTTGCACATTTCATTATAATACAATGATAATTTGTAAAACTATAAATTATGTTGTTGTTGTTAAGTTCCATCTAGTCAATTCTGACATATTGTTGTTGTTGTCAGGTGCCATTGAGTCAGAACTGACTCATAGCGACCTCATGCACAGCAGAATGAAACAATGTCCGATCCTGGGCCAACCTCACTACC
>NW_006408586.1:14343422-14346215 GCF_000296735.1 Chrysochloris asiatica
TTTTTGACAACAAATTGAAAGAAAAGGGATATCTATTTGAGATTGCTAACTGATTTAAATATTTCATGATAGTATTAATAATAGCATCATCATTTGTCTAGCTAGTGTCTAAATGTTACTAAATGATCATAATGTTTCTAATCTTATAATCAATTAATCACTTTACTCAATACACAATATGTTCTGATGTTCTATTTACGCATCCAAAGCTATGCAAAATATTAATTGTTGCAAAACAGTAACTCATATATGGTCATTATACTAGTCTGTGTATTGATTAGTAAGTGCCAGGTGGTTAGACTTAAATTGTATACTTAGTAACAAATGTAATGTAAGAATTGTGTAAAAATGATTGTTTAGGAAGTGATTTTCATTGAAAATGGTAGAGGAATGTAGTCTTAAGAAAGGGATAATTCCAGTGTACCACGAACTTTACACTGGTAATGTTGCATTAAAGCAGACTACTGGGAATTCTGTAAAAAGTTTAGGCAATGTTTTGAAGTTGTCCCCATCAAGTAAAAAGAGCTACTAAATAATGTCTTCCACAACCTCGAGTCATAGAAGAGACATGGTAAATTGAAGGTAATTTCACCCTTTTTGCCCATAGGTAAGGCAGGTTCCAGTATCCTTAGAAGAGTCCATGAGCATAAAGACTCAGGGATTATTGATTATAGAATATGTAAGTGGATTGTTGATGGAATCTGCCAGAGTCATACAATACAGTTAATAATTTATATGGCTCTTCTAGCCATAGTCTGTGGCTCCCACCAAATGATTGAGTGGATCCATATAAATAGGTTGTGTAGGATTCTAATACATGGGTTGTTGTTTTTTTCTTTTCTTTTTTATTTTTTTGCCTTTCCTCTAATGAACCATCTCAGAAGCAGGAATGGGAAATCTCAAAATCATCAAGAAAGAAGATCCAAGAGCAGAGCAAGTCTTTTGGACCCTGAGATGCCTGTGTGGAGATGCAGCAGCAGAAATGTGACAGCAAATGGCAACAGCACTGAAAGACAGAACAACTAGATTACCAGCCTACAGATTGAATGAGTCTAAGTGTCTTGAGGCAAGAGGTTGACTTGCAGAATAGGGTGCTCTTTGAGCTCTGGTAGTGTAGTGGTTACAAATTGAGCTGCGAACCGCAACGTCAGCAGTTTGAAACTACCAGCTGCTCCGTGGGAGAAAAATGAGGCTTTCTGCTCCCGTAAAGATTTACAACCTCCGAAACCCTGTTCAGGGTCGCTTTGGGTTGGAAATGACTCGACAGGACTTAACAACAACATGTAACTTTGAATTAAGTGGATGCAGATGTTTAAAAATTTACATGCAAAATAAGACGAAACACGCATCTTCAAGGAAAAATGTCAACAATATATCAGTTGACAAAATCAAAATATTTTCCAATATGGCATGTAGTTTTATATCTTAATGACATTGTTCCTTTTGTCATAAATCATTTCTTCTTTGCTACAGAATAATCTCTCTACTCAAGTTTTGTATTCATTAAAAAATATATTAGGCAGTGATAGTAAGTTGGAAATCAATTCATGATAGGTTTTATGATGGAGGTGCTATTTGTCTCTTGATTCATCTGGAATTTACTATGTATGTCATGTAAAGTATGAATATAATTACATATGTCTCCAATTTGGATTGTTCAGTAATTCATTATTTCCTTAGGGGGATACCAATCCACTTCTGACATTTCAGTATAGTATGTGAATCTGTTTAGGGGATCTATAGTCTTTCAATTATATATGATTTACTTCTTCTATTGTATTTTATATTGAAAAAAATTCCCTCCAGAATTTCTGGAATTTACATAAAATTGACATATAATAAATGTGCAAATAAAAGAATACACCCTGATAACCTTTCACTTATATACTCAACAGACTTACACCAGATTAATATGAACATTTCTTTCATGACCTTTGCACAACAATGCTCTCTAGAAGGTGATTTTTTTAAATATCAATACATATATTAGTTTTCATGTTCAAAACTGATTCAAAAAAAAAAAGAAACTATAGAATATGTACTTTTCTTCTTTCTGATACTTCTTTGATAGTATTATGAGGTAAATATATATTGTTATATGGATTGCAGTTATTATTTTTATTGCTAAAATTAATTATAAATTATCCTGAATTAATACACAGGAGTCCTGGTGTGACACTATGGGCTAATGAGCTGGATTGTGAATTTTGTTTGAACCGCAAGGTCAGTGGTTCAGTCTCACCAGTCGCTCCTCAAAAACCCTATACAGGGTTGCTATGGGTTAGAACCAACTCTAAGTCATTTAACAACAACAACAATCACCTTTAATTTACTAATGAAATATTTTTACCTTTGTCTAAGGTAAATTAAATTATTTCATTAGTCAGAATTTATTTACAACACAAAGTATTTTAATGGAAAAAAAAGCAACTAAAAAAATGCTGACTGTATAGAAATTATTTTAAAATAGAGGTTAGCATCCCAGGTAATATCTCAGTAATTTTCTTGTTATTAAAACCCTGATATTCTTTCGAAGAAGATCACATAATCCAAAGACTGTGCATCAAAATATCCGTATTGTTGACTATACAGTTAAAAAATATATAACATTCCAAACCAGAAAAATGTGATCTTTGTTTAAAGAGTAAAACATATGAATGAATAAATACTCTCAAAACACCTAAATGGTAAAATTATCTGAAAATGGTTAAAAATATCTGAGTGCAAATATATTGAGTGAACCAGCATAGTTGTTTACTTGTGCTTTATTGACTATGCAAATGCATTGATTGT
>NW_006408586.1:14346585-14348197 GCF_000296735.1 Chrysochloris asiatica
TCATTGTCCAGCTTTTGCATGCATATGAAGTTATTGAAAATACCATGGCTTGGGTCAGGCACACCTTAGTCCTCAAGCTGACATCTTTGCTCTTCAACATTTTAAAAAGGTCTTGTGCAGCAGATTTGTTAAATGCAGTACTTTGTTTGATTTCTTGACTGCTGCGTCGATGAGTGCTGATAGTTTATCCAATAAGAATGAAGTACTTGACAACTTCAATCTTTTCTCGGTTGATAAGAATGTTGTTGATTGGTCCAATGGTGAGGATTTTTGTTTTCTTTGCATTGAGATGTAATCCATACCGAAGGCTGTGCTCTTTGATCTTCATGAGTAATTGTTTTAAGTCCTTTCCACTTTCAGCAAGCAAGGTTGCACCATCTGCATATTGCAGGTTGTTAATGAGTCTTCCTCCAATCTTGATGCCATGTTTTTCTTCATAGAACCCAGTTTCTCGGATTATTTGCTCAGCATACAGGTTGAATAAGTGTGGTGAAAGAACAAAACCTTGTCACACACCTTTCTTTATTTTAAACCATTCAGTGTTCCCATGTTCTGTTCGATTGTTGGATCATAACAAACTATGGATAACATTTCAAAGAATGTATATTACACAACACAACTGTCATGAGATACCTGTACATAGAACAAGAGGCAGTCATTCAAACAGAATAAGGGACACTATGTACTTTAAAATCAGGAAAGGTGTAGACCAGAGTTGTATTTTTTCACCAATACTCTCAATATTTTTGCTGAGTAAAAAATCAGAGAAGCTGGATTATATGAAGTAGAACTTGGTATCAACATTGGAGGAAGACATATTAATAACCTATGATATTCTGATGATACATCCATACTCAATGAATGTGAAGAGGACTTAAAATATTTACTTACTTATGAAGATCAAAGACCATAGTCTTCAGTAAGGGATGAACCTTAATGGAAAGAAAACAAAAACCATGATCATTGGACTTACACATTACATCATGATAAATGGAAAACATATTGAGATCGTCAGGACTTCATTTTGCTTGGCCACTGTTAGCACCTTTAAAAGAAATTCAACAATGTATTGCATTAGGTAAATCTGCCACACAATATTTCTTCAAAGTATTCTGTAAGGAAGATGTCAGTTTAAAAGTAAGGTGCACTTGACCCAAGCCATGGTATTTTCAATAGCATCATATGCATGTGAAAGCTGAACAATGATTATGGAAGACCATAGAAGAACTGACGCATTTGAATTATGGTGATGGAGAAGAATATTAGAAGTACCATAGGCAGCAAGTAAAACAAGCAAATCTGTGTTGTAAGAAGTATAGCCAGGGGCGGGCTTGATGGCAGCTAAGGTGAAAGTGTAGTGAAGGTTGCCCTCAGCAATAACTTGGAGTACCAGGCAAAAAAGAACCAGGACATAGCTCCAAGGCTTGGACCCACAGAGATAGGAATGTTTTAAAGGTTTAAAGGCTTATAGCTTGTGGAGTTTTGAGCTAAAGTGAAAGATCACGTACTTTTGAATCTGCTGGTCCGGGCTTGGAGGCCTGAGCCCACATCCTGGGTGAGACCAGGTGGTAAGACAAAAAAGGGGCCACAGAGACGCCCCAGAAAAATGCTG
>NW_006408586.1:14359624-14362073 GCF_000296735.1 Chrysochloris asiatica
CAATATGTCAGGCTCTGGGAATTGACTGTCAGTTGAATTGTTTAAACAAATGGGTGCAGTGCTGGAGGTGCTCATTCATATATGCAAAGAGATTTGGAAGACAAACCAAATGAAAGGGATCCAATTTATGTCCATTCTAAAGAAAGATGATCCAATAGAATGCAGAAACTATTGACCATTATCATCAATATCACACATAAATAATATTGTGCAACAACAAATTAACAAGAAATTACCAGAAACTCAAAACAGACTCCAAAGAAGATGTAGAATGAGGAATATCATTGCTAACGTCAGATGGCTCTTGGCTGAAAGCAGATAATATTAAGAAAGTTGTTTACCTGTGTTTAATTGACTATGCCAAGGCATTAGGCAGTGTGGGCCTTACAAATTATGAATAATTTTGCAAAGAATTGAAACTTCAAGGATACTTAATTATGCTCATGTGGAACCTGTACCTACCCCAAACATACTGTATGTTTTAAAATCAAGAAATGTGTGTTTCAGGGCTATTTCCTTTCATCATACTTATTCATTCCACATGCTGAGCAAATACACTAAGAAGCAGGGCTATATGAAGAAAAATATGGCATCAGGAAAGGAAGATATCCTGTAATATACTTATGGCATAACTTTGCGTGCTGAAAGTGAAAAAGAAAATTAAAATATTGATGATGATAAAAGAAAATACCTTCAATATGGAATACACATCAACATGAAACAAACAAGCAAAAAGAATCCTAACAACTGTGTCAATAGAAAATACCACAATAAACAAAGGCAAAAAGGGAGTTGTCAAAGATTTCATTTTACTTGAATCCAAAATCAACATCCATGAAAGCAGCAGTCAGTAAATCCAGTAATGTATTGCACTGGAACTTTTGCTACAAAAGACCTCTTTATAGTGTTTTCAATAAAAGATGTCACTTTGGAGAAAGAGGTGTGTTTTACTCAAATCATGGCATTTTCAATGTTATCCTATGCATAAAAAAGGTGAACAATTAGCAAAAAATAACTAAAGAATTGATGTCTTTGAATTATGGTGTTGGCAAACAATATTATATACCATCAATAGACAGAAAAAAAAGAGTTTAAGGAAATACAGCAGAAGGCTGTTTGTTTTTAAACGAGGATGGTAAAACTTCATCTCATGTATTTTGGACATGTCAGGAAGGATCAGTCGTTGGAGAAGGACATCATGTTTGTTATTGTTGCTAAGTGCCTTTGAATCAGTTCCAATTGATAGCAACCCTGTATAGGGTTCTCAAGAAGCAGTTGATGAGTTATGAACCATTGACCTTGTAATTAAAATCGACTTGTGATCCAGTGCTTATCCTATGGCACCACACCAGGACTTCATGTTTGCTGGAAGGTCAATAAGAAAGAGTAAGACCCTCAAGGAGGTGGATTGACATAGTGGCTGCAACAATGGCCTCAAGCATATGAATAAATGTGAGAATGTCTCAGGACCAGGCATTGTTTAATTTTGTTTTATATGTGATTGTTATGAGTTGAAATTAAGTCTAGGCACCTGAAAAGAACAAATACACTATGTTGGGAATTTCATGAGAGAAACTGGAAATTATAAAAGTAGACAACATATAACTTCTGAATCAGGAATATTCAATGTTTTGATATTTTTCTTGTGAATTGGATGACATTTTCCAATGCATGCCGTTAACTTTACAATCAACAATTCGTACACATTTTGTTTCATCTCATTGATTGCAATAACCTTAATGTAACATCATTTATCTCATTTCCTCCCTGCATTTTTTATTTCCATTCAGTCTTCTCTCCTAACCCTTCTGAACGTTTTTCTTTCATGAATCCTGCCTATTGATTATTCTATGGGGTACATAACTCACTAGTGTTGTGTCTCAATTTTTTACTACTCTATCCAGTATCTTCTAATAAGATCATTTTGAGAGGAGTTGACAGTGGTAGTTAGACACCATCTATCTCTTTTTGTCTCAGGGTCATGGATTCTGATATTTCCATTGTCCTTAAGTCCACTGGACTAATTATTTCCATGTGTCTTCGATTTTCCTCCAGACTTGGAGAGTCGTTTTCTGCAAATACATCAATGGATGTGGTCAAGTCTATAGGGAACAAAATTATGAAAACTTCTTAGACATAATTCAATATCTTGAGGAATGAATCCTTAGGCCATGTGACTTATTCTTTCAAGGTATTTGTTATGTCTAAGAAGTTTTCAGAACTTTGTCCCATGTGTGCTTGACCCCATTCATGGATGTATTTAAGAAAAGGTGAATACACATATACAAATATACTCTGTCAGACCTTTATATATTTGTGGATATAATCTGATTGTCTCTTCCACACCCTTTCAACTTGAGTGTTGTAATATGGTAGTTAAGATTCTGTGTCAACTTGACTAGGCCAGGATCTAAAGTGGCTTAGCAGTTAACATGTGCTTATGTCCATG
>NW_006408586.1:14363108-14364735 GCF_000296735.1 Chrysochloris asiatica
ACTCTGAAAATACTTCATTATAAGGTGTTAAAGCATTCTCCCTAGAGTACTGATCTAGCTCCATCAGACTTTCACCTATTTGTTCCCCTGGAAATAGCCTTTCAAGGACAAATATGTACCTCTGATGAAGAAGTGAAGACAGTGGTGCATTTGTGACTCACATCTCAGCCTAAAATATATTTTTTTTTAAATAAGGGAATATGAAAGCTTGATGACAGATGGACAAAGTGCATTGCAAAGCAAGGAGATTAATGATGTCATTATCTTTTATAAAAGTTTATTAAAAATTAGTTCTTCAGTCACAGTTTGGACAATTTTTGACTCACCCTTGTATATATGTTTCATAGTTTGGCTTCTTTAAAAAAAATTCACATTAAGGTAAGTGCCTATCTATGCAGCTACGTTTAGATCACCATGATTGTAAGGCTGTATATATAACCTCTGTTGCAATAAACACTTGCATTCCTCCCTGTGTCCTCAATTAACTCCATTATTATTTGCCAAGTTAATATATAATATGATAAATATTTAATAATGAATTAAATAATTTATTTGTGCAATTAACCAATTATTCCATCAAAAGAAAATATTAGTGACTACAAAGACAAGTTACAAGTACATATGCTAAGTGAAGCTGACCAAAAGAAATAATGTTTTGTGGCTAGGCATTTATCCAAGGCTTACTCTATGAATGAAATATTGATTCAATAATTGAAATATAAAATGAATAGGATGCCTACACAATGAGCAAAAAGGAAATTATATAATTGTATTAGTAAAAGTAAAAATAGTAATTTGGATAAAATTCAATATCTAAAAATAGGAACTGAGGATGATTTTCTCAATTTGTTAAATGATATTCCTAAAAGCAATTTACATCAGATGTTGTATTTACTAGTGAAAGGTAAACCCTTTGGTCCAAAATTTGGAACTAGAAAAACATGTCCACTCCTTCAGTTATACTTTGCCACTTGCACTGGAATTCTTTCTGAGTGCAATGAATGAAATTTAATAAATGAATAAATAAATACATAAATAAGCAAGTGAGTGTCAGAGTCTTAAAGATTGTCATTGAAAAGTATAATTATCTCTTTGTGAACATTATAATTTCTCCACATATATATATTTTTTAATTTGTAAAACTAAATAAATGACCACATTGTAAAATAAGCTTTGTAAGATAATAAGATGTATGATCAGTATTAAAAGTTAACTGTAGGAAGGTAGATCATGATGGTGACATAAGGACTTGAATGCTCCTCGCCACCAAAACAATATCCTAAGGAAAGAAGAAGAAAATGGTATATAATGGCATATAAATCAACAATTTCAGAACTTGAAAATAAAGGGGTGAGAATATCAAAATGAACACCGAATCAAGATAAAGGTGGTATAGGAATGACAGGAAACAGTTATGCTTTATTCTCTAACCATCTTTGTATAGCTACTGCCAGGACCCCAAAGCTTTAGAAGTCTTTTGTTGAAGCAGGATAGCCAAAATTTCATGTAAGATTTGAAAAACAAAAACAGTAATCCTGATTGTCAGTGAATGATAGCAGGTCCCTTCAGGAAGTCTGGTAATAAATCAGCAATAACTTGGACATATTGTCAGGAGGGAACAGTCTCT